>NW_025963891.1:10514731-10627231 GCF_023055435.1 Haliotis rufescens | reverse complement strand
CTACCGCTTTCCTGTATGGGTCTTGTACTACCGATAATAATATTGCTCTATTGGTCTTGTACTAACGATAGTAACATTGCTGTATGGGTCTTGAACTACCGATAGTAACATTGCTGTATGCGTCTTGTACTACCGCTTTCCTGTATGGGTCTTGTACTACCGATAATAACATTGCTGTATGGGTCTTGTACTACCGATAATAACATTGCTGTATGGGTCTTGTACTACTGATAATAACATTGCTGTATGGGTCTTGTACTACCGTTAGTAACATTGCTGTATGGGTCTTGTACTACCGACAGTAACATTGCTGTATGGGTCTTGTACTACTGATAATAACATTGCTGTATGGGTCTTGTACTACCGACAGTAACATTGCTGTATGGGTCTTGTACTACCGACAGTAACATTGCTGTATGCGTCTTGTACTACCGACAGTAACATTGCTGTATGGGTCTTGTACTACCGCTTTCCTGTATGGGTCTTGTACTACCGATAATAACATTGCTGTATGGGTCTTGTACTACCGTTAGTAACATTGCTGTATGGGTCTTGTACTACCGTTAGTAACATTGCTGTATGGGTATTGTACTACTGATAATAATATTGCTCTATTGGTCTTGTACTAACGATAGTAACATTGCTGTATGGGTCTTGTACTACCGCTTTCCAGTATGCGTCTTGTACTACCGACGGTAACATTGCTGTATGGGTCTTGAACTACCGATAGTAACATTGCTGTATGGGTCTTGTACTACCGCTTTCCTGTATGGGTCTTGTACTACCGATAATAACATTGCTGTATGGGTCTTGTACTACCGTTAGTAACATTGCTGTACGGGTCTTGTACTACCGTTAGTAACATTGCTGTATGGGTCTTGTACTACTGATAATAACATTGCTGTATTCGTCTTGAACTACCGTTAGTAACATTGCTGTATGGGTCTTGTACTACCGATAATAACATTGCTGTATGGGTCTTGTACTACCGTTAGTAACATTGCTGTATGGGTCTTGTACTACAGCTTTCCTGTATGGGTCTTGTACTACCGATAATAACATTCTCGTGTGGGTCTTGCGCTACCGATAGTGAGCTTCCTGCGTTGGTCTTGCGCTACCGATAGTAACATTCCTGCTCGGGCCTTGTACTGCCGATAGTAACTTGCGCTACCTATCACACTGTTCCTGGGCGTATATTGTGTTTCATACGCAAGACAAATAATACGGCCTGAGATTTAACCAAACATATGTGTTCAGTTAAACTATTTGGCTCCTTCTTTCAGAGAAAGTAAGTGTATGTCTTGAGGCAGAGACAGAACTACATTCCTAGCAGTGAGTAGTTAGAAGTAGCTGAATCCGATGATCGGAATCCCCGATTTGCCCTGATTGTGATTCTTGATGTGGCAGCATCGTACCCTCTGAATTTCACCACAAAATTAGATCTGTATCCCTTCAATCGTCCTCCCACACACAGCTGACACGGCGTGTCACTGTGGATATAGTGGAACCCGTGCACTGCGGACACAAGGTATAAGAGTGATCCGTGATCCATGTTCCGGTAATCCGAGGTCTTCTGGTGATTTTCTGATACTTCCTTTAATGATGGTTCTTGAGATGCTGTACAATCTCTATGTCCCAGTGAGCGACGGTCTTCTAGTGACTTTCGGATAGTTCCTTTAATGATGGTTCTTGAGCTACTGTACAATATTCATGTCCTTGTGATCCACGGTCTTCTGGTGACTTTCGGATAGTTCCTTTAATGATGGTTCTTGAGCTACTGTACAATCTCCATGGCCCTGTGATCCACGGTTCTCTAGTGACTTTCGGAAAGTTTCTTTATTGATGGTTCTTGAGCTACTGTGCGATCTCCATGTCCCTGTGATCCACGGTCTTCTAGTGACTTTCGGATAGTTCCTTTAATGATGGTTCTTGAGCTACTGTACAATCTCCATGGCCCTGTGATCCACAGTCTTCTAGTGACTTTCGGATAGTTCCTATAATGATGGTTCTTGAGCTACTGTACAATCTCTATGTCCCTGTGATCCACGGTCTTCTAGTGACTTTCGGATAGTTCCTTTAATGATGGTTCTTGAGCTACTGTACAATATTCATGTCCTTGTGATCCACGGTCTTCTGGTGACTTTCGGATAGTTCCTTTAATGATGGTTCTTGAGCTACTGTACAATCTCCATGGCCCTGTGATCCACGGTTCTCTAGTGACTTTCGGATAGTTTCTTTATTGATGGTTCTTGAGCTACTGTGCGATCTCCATGTCCCTGTGATCCACGGTCTTCTAGTGACTTTCGGATAGTTCCTTTAATGATGGTTCTTGAGCTACTGTACAATCTCCATGGCCCTGTGATCCACAGTCTTCTAGTGACTTACGGATAGTTCCTATAATGATGGTTCTTGAGCTACTGTACAATCTCTATGTCCCTGTGATCCGCGGTCTTCTAGTGACTTTCGGATAGTTCTTTTAATGATGGTTCTTGAGCTACTGTACAATCTCCATGGCCCTGTGATCCACGGTCTTCTAGTGACTTTCGGATAGTTCCTATAATGATGGTTCTTGAGCTACTGTACAATCTCCATGTCCCTGTGATCCACGGTCTTCTAGTGACTTTCGGATAGTTCCTTTAATGATTGGTTCTTGAGCTACTGTACAATCTCCATGTCCCTGTGATCCACGGTCTCCTAGTGACTTTCGGACAGTTTTTAAATGATGGTTCTTGAGATGCTGTACAATCTCCATGTCCCGGTGATCGCGGTCTTTAAGAACGTTCACAGTTAAGGTCATCTCACTCTTTCTATAAACCCATCACCATTGCTTCTCGTGGTCATTCAGGGGCATACAACGTTGTTAATTTTAAATACATGACACTTTACTGGATAGTGACTTATCTTATTCTTTATCACGACGTTTCAGAGCTACTCCTTGCACCTTCATCGGGTGAATGCTGAGTAAGTTCATATGATTAATATATGTATATCATGATATGTTTACACAACACAAGGTGGGATGATTGTACGAAGATTTAATGACCAAGCCAATGAGATAGGGTTACTGTACAAAGATAACCATACAATGACGAAACCAATGAGATTATCAGGGGAGGATTCAAATAAGACACTGGAGGTGTAGTGATGACACGGAGCTGGCTATTGTGACAAAAGCAATACGACAATCAAGATGTCCATTGTGGTTGATGATGTGATTATAGCATAGTGGAGTACACACTTGGTAGGTAGATACCTTGGGCTCTCTTAGTGGCTGGCTTCTTTCTTTGGATTCCGATGCTTTCTTGAAGGTCCTCTTTTTGCAATGATTGATGTTGATATGAAGAATCTTGGTTTGTGGCCAGGAAATATGGTGATCAGGAGGTTTGATGAGATGTCCCGAAAGGGCAGAGTTGCATGTCATATTTTTTTGCAACAGAGGTCTTGCGTTCTTTTATTCTGGTGGCTATGAGGCTCGAAGTCTTTCCTATGTATTTGTGTACACAGTTGCTTGTTATCTGAACACACATCCCCTGGGGTTTGGGGTGGACTGGGTGGGACCATTACCGTTGTCGTGTAACATTTCGTTTTTCCGTGTCCTGTCGGAAGTGAACGTCACGTCTATGTTGGCTGTGGTGGTGAGTAGTTGTGAAGAAGCTGCGCTAACATCCTTCCCTCTTCAAACCTTTATGCTGGTACAGAAAGGTTGATGACACGTTCACCATCCTCGACAAAGACATGAAATCTGCCCTTTCGGAACATCTCATCAAAACTCCTGACCACTATATTTCCTGGCCACAAACCAAGATTCTCCATACCAACATCAGTCATTTGAAAAAGAGGATGAACATTTTTCAAACTTCTGGTCCGTTTAAGGTCATGTTGTTTAATTTCAACAAACTCACAATTTCGTTAAAAAGTGCAATTTCCGTATCGACTTAAAGTTACAACAAGCTCGCCAAAATCCATCTTGGAGCCAAATTTGAACGGATCTCGTAAGTTGTAGCTCACGGCAGAAATCTGGTCGCGTTTTAAAAAATCGATATCATCTCAAAAGAAACGTATTTGAGCTGTAAACATGACGATGAGAGAATGTGGGCGACGGCACAGCAACATGATCTGCGGCAAGAGCTTCGTCTTGTATTGTTATTTCAATACTTAACAAAGGCTTTGCGCTGAACCAGATGAAAAAGCCGTGATGTGACAACTTGGTCCAGTACATGTCCTTCACACAAAGGACATAGCCATCTTACTGGAACGCACGCCTACATGCCACGCTCATACTGTATTCCGAAGGAACCAGAAGGAACGTTAACGATGCTCGCACCGCACCTGTTTAATTTCATTCATAACAAATTGGTGCCATGTGTTGTGTGTGTACAGGAAGCTCGGCTTTCAGTAATTATATACGGAAGACTAACATTCAGGGAGATCGATATTGATTGTCAGCTAAGAATAGGAGTGATAGTATGTGAGACACTGACATATTTGTAACATAGTTTCGTACTTGGCCTTTGATACCAAATAAAGACAGTTTAAGGTTATCCTTAAGCTTGCAATATCACAACTCTTTTGTCGAATAAAAGCAACAGTGGCATTGTAAACCTTCCATTACCATACATTAAATCATTCTGATTAGTAATTAATGTTTTAGCAACCTTCTCAGGATGTAACAAAGTAGGAAACCGAAATATAGTTTGAACGAGCGTTATGTAAACTGTTGTACCTACTGTCCCTCAGCAGTGCTAGGATCAGATGGTTGTGTAATCGAATCTTAGATTCGCCCGACCCTGACTGTGATCAGAAATTTTGTAGCCCCATATCCGTGATCGTGGGTTCACAAAACACGTTATGATTTGCATCTTTTAATCCTTCCTCGACAATAAGACATAAAGCCGCCTCGTAATCTCCTGCTCAAAGCAGCTTCAAACTCAGCGTCTCATTTCAAGTCCCTTTGTGTTCGTGTAATATACTACTCAAAAGAAGTTAAGGATCACCTGATTCTTCCATATTACAATAGTTAATCTCTCATGCCATGACAGATTAACACTACCAATATGAAAGAATCGGGTGATCCTTAACTTCTTTTGAGTAGTATATTATGTGATATTATGAAGACCGACACCATGAACTCATTCAATGGATTCTTGATGTCCACAAAATAAATGGATGACCAGGCTTGATTTATTGTCTCGTATTTCGAAGTGAATCTTCCCTTCACTTCGACATAACGGGAGTGTACTATAACTAAATGGATGACCAGACTTGATCTATTGTCTTGTATTTCGAAGCGAATCTTCCCTTCACTTCGACATAACGGGAGTGTACTATAACTAAATGGATGACCAGACTTGACCTATTGTCTTGTATTTCGAAGTGAATCTCCCCTTCACTTCGACATAACGGGAGTGCAATATAAATGCTTGGATTAAACTCAACGGTTAATCCATGGTTAACGGTTACTGTCTAAAAGTTCCTGTTTACCGATAACAGGATAATACAAACCTATCAACTAGGTTACATCAAATTGTCAACGTCATCCTTAGTCCTCCTGAATCTTTTTTCATGATAGCATGTATTAATTTGGAGTTCTGTTGTGTCCTCACCAGGCAGCAAACACATACTTTTTAAAGAAAACTGTGTGGGAGGCTGGTGATGTCGGTGAGGCAGGACATGCTTGCCCTTTGTGCGAACATCTGGTGTCACGTCACTTCCACCGCTGTTTTCCCGTTTACGCCAAGTGGAATCTGTTTCGTGGGATGATCGAGACTTGGTTGTTCTCTAGAACTGACCTTTCGTGTTTAAGGCTCAACTGAAAGACAAACACTTACACCAAATGACGTCATTCCATCGATGTATATATACAACGCTCAGAGAGCCAATAACAATCATGTAATATCTTAAAAATAATGATATATCTCCGTATCCTTAATTATCCACAAATAAGTAAACAATTACGTCTTTCGTCATCAAACACACGTCATTATACCTCCCGCCACTAATTTTTTTCAGTGACTTTTACCAAAGCTGTTTTACACGTCAATGCAAATGAACGTTCTTAAAAAGTATCACTGAAAACAAAGTATTGGTTGTCAACCAGTTCATTTGTCGATTGTTTACGTCAGTTTCACTGTTTGATAAAGGAATAGCGCACAGTGGAAACAGTAATTATATTATTTTCTTGTCAGACGTAATAGACCATTGAAATATCTGGCACAGACCCCAGCTCGCTTTATTTCGCAACATAATTCCCGAAGCCGTAGGCGGACATAATCACACTTAATAGTGGGACCTACAAGCCCCATAGAGAAAAACCGGTATATGCTTCATAATTACATATACTTACAATCGTAATGGCTCCAATGCTTCTCATACCGAGACAGGCGAGTGCAGTCACTGCAGTAACTTCATGTACTCCACAGCTGAATGATCAAAGATATTAATATGTCTAAATTAGTCCTATTATTACTGTTATTGCGATTGTAGGTACAAATGATATTGGTTTAACGGTATGTGTGAGAGCTGCGGTTTAACGTCGCTGTTCACAGGAGGTCAATGTATGCTGGTTAAATGTGAGAGTTGAGACCACCGCGAGGCTGACTGCATATGTTTACTTCAACTCGCAGTAATTAGTAATGTGGGCGACAAAGAGATTCGAACCCGGAGCCTGTGGACACAAGCGACGGCTACTACCCGTGTTCTGTGATATAATATTTACAGGGCCAAAGAAAGTATACACCAATGTTTAATGTATTCAAAAAATGAATAAATTTAAGAAATAGTTATTCGATAGCGATGTATTTGGAACGGGTATGATAGTTGTGTTTTGGTCCTTAAGTTTGCATTTATTCGGCGCCTGTATTAAGTCTAGTAACGTTTTGCTGTTAAAAGTCTGTAATTTTTGGGTCAAATCCAATTTTCAAATGTATAATTTTTTTGGCCCGGCAGTTTATTTTATTCATTACTACGCCTACGTGGCTTAGTAGATAGAGCGTCTATCCTGAGAGCGGGAGGTCGGTGGTCGATACCCGGTCGGTTCATACCCAAAAACGTAAATGGATGGTACTTGTTGTTACCCTGCCTGGCGTTCGACATCAAGGTGATAAAACAAGGACTGGTCGGCTCGGAGTCAGTATGCCGTGATTTTCGGGGTATCCATGTACAGTGAGTGAGTGAGTTAGTTGGGTTTAACGCCGCTTTTAACACTATTCCAGTTATATCACGGCGTGTCAGCTTAATGTTGGAGGAATGCCCGAAGTGATGCAGGTCTCAGACTTAACCACTTCGGTGAAACCCACGAGCACGGGTATGGTGCTGACAAACCTAGAAACATAATCGGGTCGAATCGGGATTCGAACCCACAATCAGAGGTCTCTAGCGTGCCCAAGGGACGCAACTCTGCAAAGCGAATCACGGCGCCTTTGACGACTGGGCCACCCGTGCCCCCTATCCATGTACAACGGATACATATGCATATATATGCTGGGTGTATGATGTGAAATGTTTGGATGTAGGATGTGAAACGTTGGGTGTAAGATGTGAAAAGTTGGGTTGTAGGACGTGATTGGGTTTAAAACAGACACACACATATATATGTGTGTCTGTTTTAAACACCCAGTCACATTTTACACCCAACGTTTCACATCCTACATCCAAACATTTCACATCATACACCCAGCATCACACATCCTACTTTTAACATTCACACCTTTCATGCAACATTTCGCATCCCACATCCAATATTTCACATCCTACATCCAACATGTCATATCCTACACCCAGCATCACACATCCTACTTTTAACATTCTAAACCCGACATCTTACATTCTGCACCCAACATGTGCGTCCCGGATCAATAATCTGAACCAACATCCCACATTCTACAACCAACATCTTGCATCCTACACTTCACACCTTATATCCTATATTCACACCACACATCCACAACCCAACATTTCTCACCCTATATTTTACATCCTACACTCCACATCTTACAGCCTGGACCACATTCTCCACCCACATCCCTACATCCCTACATCCCTACATCCCACATTTCATTTCCTACACCCCACATCTCACATCTCAAACCCTACATTTCACACTTCACACTCCGAATCTTACGTTCTTCACCCCGAATTTCACATTGAACACCTCTCATCACACATTCAATATCCCGAACGTCTCCGTGGTCTGGAGGTAGGGCGTCTTCCCGGAGAGCGAAAGGTTGGGGTTTTATCCACGGCCGCGTCATACAAAGACTTGAAAATATGGTACTTGTTGTTACCCTGCGTTCGGCATTAAGGGGCTCAAACAAAGACAGTCAGTATACTGTGTATGAGTGGGGTATTCATGTTAAACTGCGGCATTGTATCTCGGTGGGCTGGCTATACAAAATCGGGACTTGCACAAGCACCCACACACACGCGCGCGTACATGCACGTTCCAATAGAGGTAATCTTGAGCGCGATGTTATGACCCATTTCACTGAATCTTACCACTTTCCATATGCCATATCACACATTGTACACCCAACATCACACATTCTAAGCCCCGCATCACGCATTCTACACCCCACATCACACATGGTGCACCCCACATCACACATTGTACACCCCATATCACACATTGTACACCCCACATCACACATTGTACACCACACATCACACATTGTACACCCCACATCACACATTGTACACCCCACATCACACATTGTACACCCCACATCACACATTGTACACCACACATCACACATTGTACACCCCACATCACACATTGTACACCCCCTATCACACATTGTACACCCCACATCACACATTGTCCATCCCACATCACACATTGTACACCCAAAACTCAACAACCGCACAAGTTAAACAACTTATTTGGAAGAAAAGATTATTCCCCCAAAAAGACTCCAGCTGATTACACCAGGTCATAAAAGCATGTACATTGACAGAAATGGCTGGTATTGTGACAAAATGAAGACACGGATGTCTTAATGAGCGCGTGTGGTCGGTGCGTTGGATGGCGCGGAGGAAGATTAAAGACAACGTGTATCCGCCAGTGGGCATAACTGTGCCAAACCGTATGATACCTCTTTAGATGTTGACCATGTAACTGAAACCATATTGACAGCACTGGCCCTGATCGTGAATTAATCGGAGTAGCCGTCAAGTTTCCTTGCTTTCAATCCCATAATGCTCCCTTGATTAAATGTCATAAAAAGGCTGTTAGTTTTTTTAGCTAAGAGTCTCATCCTCCTCAAACCATTGTGGTTTGAAAAAAACAAAACCGTGCATTTATTTTGCAGCCTGTTGAGATACTGGAAACACAATTACCGTTAAAAACTACCAAAATATGTTTTCAAAGTCACAAAACGGTCCTATTTTCGAAGGTTAAATTTTCATATGACGTTATGCAATCTATCTCGGCAGATATTCGTGACTGATTTCTACTCTGGCGTTTGATATTTACTTGAACTGGGTCGATGTTCCCTTTGGTGGTCTGAAGTCCCCGAGTTTCATCATAAGCCCAGTAGCCTTTCCCAGTGAACCACAAAAGAAATATTTTGGGCCGAGATATGAATAACACACACACACACACACACACACACACACACACACACACACACACACACACACACACACACACGCACGCACGCACGCACGCACGCACGCACGCACGCACGCACGCACACGCAAACGCACTCACACACTCAGACTCACACACACACACACACGCACACACTCACACACACACACTCTCTCTCTCTCTCTCTCTCTCTCTCTCTCTCACACACACACACACACACACACACACACACACACACACACACACACACACACACACACACACACGACGATGTCAAACTGACATTTTACTGACACGTCTCGTCCCGCCCTGCTAATGTCACAGGCTGGTATGAACTGTTTCGAATGTAATGTGACACCCGGTCGCACTGCATGTCCACTTCACAATACTCTCTGCACGTGTGCACAACAGTCGTAATTCAACATTAACATGCCGTCTTAAGTATCAACAAAGTCAGTAAATACATTATCGTGTTACTGGTCCATCACTTGATTGTCTGGTCAAGACATTCTTGTCGACAGAAAGCAGGAGTACTGCTGTGTGGCGTCTGGCAACAAGCAGACACTTTGTTTTTTAATGCAAATTGTGTGAGTAGATGATGCTATCGATAGAGTGGGACATGCTAACCATGAACACCCGGTGTCATCAATAATTTCCAGTGATTGATTCATATAATCGTCACCGTTATTTTGCCTGTTAAACCCAACAGAATCTGCTTCGTCAGATAAAAGAGCTTTATTATTCGCTGGCGTTGGCGTGCCATATCTTAACACAGGTCCAATGTCAGATTTATATTGATATTTTACTAGCATCATTTAAAAAAACTATTAACTGTCAGGCTTCAAGTGTGGTGTGTGTTTGTAACGTCGACACGAGGTTCAAGATATATTCAAGTAAGTAATAATCGTAACCACGTGTAGCAAGTGCCAGGCACGTTCGTGTTTGGTAGATATTAAGTTGGACATTTAGTTCACACTGAAATGAACAGTATACGGTTCCCGATAGATACAAGGTCGTTGTGACAATGCCACGCTACTCTCGTGAAGCCTCCGATATCTCGGTTACTCTTTAAATACATTTGACGACCGAAAATACACCGCACGAGTTGGTGTATCAATACGGTCACATTGACGCCATGGCTGAAGGGGACACCACCACGTGTTATGGGGTATGAAGTGTATTTATAACACAATGCCCTATAACATGATTATACATGTA
Organism: Haliotis rufescens; assembly: GCF_023055435.1. Taxonomy (NCBI): domain Eukaryota; kingdom Metazoa; phylum Mollusca; class Gastropoda; order Lepetellida; family Haliotidae; genus Haliotis; species Haliotis rufescens. The sequence goes on along the minus strand of NW_025963891.1, from coordinate 10,616,427 downwards.
TACCCTTCTGAACAGAATTGTATAAACACGATTCGATTATGGTGCAAATGTGTGTTTATGCGACATATAATAATGACAAATGGCAATAAACCGATCCATCAAAAAATAATTATCTACAAGACTGTCAATCACAGAAAGTACTTCTAAGAGCCAGTTCAGATTAATAGGTGAGGTGAGGTGAAATCGGGTTTAACGTCGCGTCCAAGATTATTGCACTTATATAGCGACGTGCATGCACGTGTATGTGTGTGTGTGGCTGCTTGTACTAGTCCGGACTGATGCCGATTTATAGTGCTAGCTCACTGAGATACCATGCCGCAGATTAACATGAATACCCCACTCAGACACAGTATACTGACTCCGAGCCGACCAGTCCTTGTTTTAGCCCCTTAATGCCGAGCGCCAGACAGGGTAACAACAAGTACAATCTTTTAACGTCTTTTTGTATGACGCGGCCCGGGATCGAACCCTGGACGCTCTACCACAAGACCACGGAGGCGGTCTTAGATTAATATGTATATAGAAGATGAATATACCATAATACTCCTTTACCTTCACCAGTTACACGAGAGTAACTCTAACATACGGGAGACCTCGTTAGTCCGGACTCCAGCCTTCCGGACAGTTACGTTTTCGGGGACTGTCAAGGTTTCAGGGTATATGAAACACGTAGAGAAATTTAATCACATAACAAATTGTTCATTACATCTCGGGATCCACCCAGTATCTCATTCACTGACTCAATACACATTAAATAGAAAGCGACAAAAAAAATTTCCTCAATCAAAAGAAAAATCCACTAAAATCAAAGTCCATTGTACGATTCTATATAATGAGCATGTGGTTTTGAATCACTATCAAACAGTGACGATACCAGGTGTTCGCGAAACGTTGAGCGTGTCCTGTCCCGGCAGTGGCACCCGTCACAAACACATGCAAGGGCACGTCAGTTATTCACATCAAAAACACGGGAACACATTGTGGAAGTCAAAATATGGAATTGCATCAGACATCATTTTTGGCTCTGATTCGTATATATATATTTGGAAATGTGAGTGAGTGAGTGAGTGAGTTTGGTTTTACGCCGCCTTTAGCAATATTCACGCAATATCACGGCGTGGGACACCAGAAATGGGCTTCACACATTGTACCCATGTCGGGATTCGAACCCGGGTCTTCGGCGTGACGAGCGAACGCTTTAACCACTAGGCCACCCGACCGCCCTATTTGGAAATGTCCTCCACGTGTCACTGAGGCTGTTGTTTCCCTCACTCACCAAACAACTTCTGACCAAGAGTCGTATGCAATTTTGACAACAATACAAATAGCCCAGTCAAGAATCATATTTCATTTCTATATATTATAACCCGTTTTTAGGCCTTGGCAAGATAAAGGTTATCTCTCCTTCACTAAGTTTCAATGATTGAAACAAGAGCAATATCACCGTACTCTTCTCAACGTGTGTATACCGTCGCAAATACAGCCGGTACGCCATGCAGCACTATGACTTCTCCCCGTCGTAGAACTCGGGAAAATATATTTCCAGGTAAAACAGACCATGTGTGACAATCTTGAGGTCCATTTAAATACTTCGAAGTCTCCCTCGAACGAGGCCGCGATTTTTGATATAGAAGCGAAGAAGTTCTGAGCTACGTTTGTGATAAGAGATATGGAGCTCCGATGCGGAGTTATGGTGGTGGATAGAATGGATATATCAAGCAGACGAATCTGCCCCACAGCCCCACACACCCACACATCCTAATCCCGTCCCCACCCACACGCCAAAACCTCCACAACACCCAGGGCGGTCGGGTAGCCTAGTGGTTAAAGCGTTCGCTCGTCACGCCGAAGACCCGGGTTCGATTCCCGACATGGTTACAATGTGTGAAGCCCATTTCTGGTGTCCCCCGCCGTGATATTGCTGGAATATTGCTAAAAGCGGCGTAAAACCTTACTCACTCACTCACTCACTCCACAACACACCCAAAACTCAGTAATTTATGTCGGTCTATATTAACATTCCAGAATGGACACAAGGACAATCAAGTATATCTACTGGTCGACTCTGTTGGACGCACCAAAATGTCCTTAGGAGACCTTTTGAAATGAAAGATGCGTGACTCACTCACTCGCTGGAAGGTAACGGGATAGATGTCATAGAATTTGTGGATGTAAAAACCTTCTAGCGCCCCTAGGCAGCTTGGGTTGGATATTCCTCAGGGAGTTGATAATGATAGCTGGAAAACAAATGGATCCTCTGATCGGGGAATACATAAAACTGCATTTGAGCAGATACTAGTACCTGGATACCTGCGGGATATAAATGTATAATATAATAATAAAGTATTTGATATCGCCCAGGCCCTTTATAGTTTCTGACTCAATGCCATTCAGGGGTGACATCGCATCAATAAAATACAAATTCACTTCATTTATCAACCCTGTGTTTTATTCCCACGACAGTAATTAAAATGTCCAAACTGTCGCAACGTTCATCCATAATAGCTGTCATACTACCATAAATTTCAATGTAATAAGTCGAACAAAGACAAATCAGCAACAACATATCTAAAAATTGTGCATCTTACACGATGAGTAACGTTATTGATGTATGTTTGTTTGAGAGTTTACGAAATGAAAAATAAATGAGCTTTATCCATTGTAATGTGTAACCATCAGATCACTATCAAATAATAAGATAAATGATAGATAAAGTTGTGATTTTGATATAACCATCAGATCATTATCAAATAATAAGATAAATAATAGATACAGTTGTGTTTTTGGTTAAGATCAAATTATGAATTATGACTTATGATGTATGTGTGTCTCTGTGTGTGTGGTGTATGCGTACCTCTGTCCGTGTGTGTGTCTGTGTCTACCTCAGAGGGTGTGTGTCTGTGTGTATGCATGTGTGTTTGTGTACTCTTTGAAGTAGTGTGTATATATGTCTGTGTGTGTTTGCGTATGTCTGTGTGTCTGTGTGTGTGATTGTGTGTATGTATGTATGTATGTATGTATGTATGTATGTATGTATGTATGTATGTACATGTATATATGTATGTCTGTTTCTGTGTCTGTATATGTGTGTCAACCCATGCCCACCGTAAAAGGCGACTGTGCTTGCTTGTCGTTAAAGGCGTCTAACGGGATCGGGTGGTCAGGCTCGCTGACTTAGTTGATTCATGTCATTGTATCCCGATTGCGTGGATTGATGTTCATAATGTCAATCACGGGATTGTCTGGTCCAGACTCGATTATTTACGGACCGTCATATAGCTGGAATATTGCTGATTGCGGCGGTAAACAACAAACAATTAAACAAGCAAAGCATGATTTATATCCTGGCATACTTACCACAACCCAACATATGGACACCAATGATAAATGCAAATGACTACTAGGGACATAGTTTTGAAGAGCCTTTCTAAATAATAAGCAAGCACAGGCATACACACTAAATAATACACCAATACACTAATTCAATTCCCTATTTTGACTTGTACCATATGTTCCGTTGTTTTTTAAGGTGAACAATTGACTTTCCTCTGCATGTGTTTGTGACGGGTGCCACCGGTGGGGCAGGTTACGCTCACCTTTTCGCGAACACCTGGTATCATTACTATTTGATAGTGATTCATAAACACATGCTCATGATATAGTCGGAATTTTAGAATCGACTCTGCTTTATGCAGATATTTCTTTTGGATATTGCAAGGGTTTTGTCGCTTTATTTATTGGAATGAGGGTCAGCTTTGCTCCTCCATTGAGCTGACACGCCGTGATGTGACCCAACTCATTCACCTTCCCCTTGTTTCAAATCCTGCATTTAGATAAAGACTCCAGTAATGTTTTGACAGATCGAGATGATAACAAAATCTTTCAAAAAACACATGGCGTCATCTCTGGCTTGGTATGCATATTCAGGAAGAAGAAGCATCAAATCTGCCTCATGATCCACGTGAATTTTGGGAGTCTTGTTTCCTTCGAAATCTTTCTCCATTGAACAATTCCAACTATGGTGAAAATGCACCATGATGTACCTTGAATCTTAACTGTGTCAGCAGGCTGAAAGTGCAGCTAAATCCAAAATCACCCTACTCCATTTTCTGGCTTTGTCAACACATGTAAATCGTAGACAGAATTTACACTCCCAATCCAACATGTTTATCTTCATAATCACTGAACACGGACCTTCTATCAAGTGGGATGTTTCAATCACTCGCCTCATTGTCACAGTCTATTGCATAGCCACAAGAGAACAAATCTGGAACTGGGAGTGTATTCCCATGTTCACATGTGTATAGTGTTGATACGCTCTCTTGTACCCGTCCATACTGTTGTTTGAGGCTTAGGGTTATCACTTGCGTCTAATGACCTGTAACACAATCATGATGTGGCTATTTAAAATGAAGCCTTGGTCACAATATAAAAAACATGTTCCACTGAATTATGTACATAAGGTAAAACTAACTGATCATGTTCCTCTTTGGCATACTGAGATTTAACTATGACTCCAATCCATGACTCAAATATCCATCTCTGTTAAAGATTTTAGCGAACCAGTGTTTTGTATTAAACATTTCTTTAAACTATACACCTTACCTTGGAGTTGGGGTGTCCTTACTGACAAAGCATTGAAAGGTCATGGCTCGATATCCAGCATAGATACTTCATTTGAAGCCCATTCCTGGTTTTCCCAGCAGCCAATATTGTCGGAATATTGCCAACAGGTGTGTACAAATGTATTCTTCCATGGCTTTCACTCGATTCTGGTTGGCAAATCTGAAGTTTCAAACCACAAGAACGAGATTTGATTGAAACATTTGATTACACGGCTGCATCACTGCAGGAGTTAAAACTGACGGGAAAGTACACCTTACCAATCTTGTAGGTTGGCCAAAAGCGATCTGTACATTTGCAGGTTACAAAATACCGAGCTGTGGTTCTGCGATGTAGAAACACAACAGAAGATTGATTAAGAGAGTGTGAATCAGACTGTGACGTTAAAATAGAGGATTTGGGTTCAGAACTATACCTTGCATAGCCTTTTTTATTTTCGTCAAGGGATTTTTTAAATGTTTGCTTACAAGGTAGCTCAGCTACAACCCTTCGCACCTATCATATGCGTAGTAAAGTATATTCATGTTTGTTGGAGGATGCAGCGAAATACAATGTGTTTCTTTAATTCAAATCACTAAAACACCACATAGTTATGTCAGAATGGAGGAGACGAACACGTGGTTCCTTACTGACGGTTTCTCAACCACGTGTCCAGGTAACCCACGCGCCATGGGATTAGACTTGATGGTGTACACAGGCATCAGCTGTTGTGAATCAGGATCATCGAAATACAAAAAACGTCAACGCCAGAGAATAACCAGCCATCCGACGAAACAGCAAGGCAGCGTTGAAAGCCACATAAATAGATCACTGACAATCAGTGACGACACAAGGTGTTCCTGCCTTACCGGTAGAACCCCCCACTCACACAATTTGCATAAAATGCCGCAATGGCGGCATGTAAACAAACCACGCTTGACAAAGTAATCACAACAATTAAAACATTTCTGCAATGGTTTTGACGTAAACATGTCAGTGCCATTTACTTGGTTAGATTCAAGGTTCAACAGCAGCAGCAGCAATTACAGATGCCCCACCCCCTCATGCTCCGCCTGGTGGGTGACTATAACAATGTGTTATTTATGTGCATCCTTGGATGTCAAAGATGAGGAAGCGTGCCTATGCATAGGATCGATCGCATTCAGGTATTTATAGTCCTGCTATTAACTATATATAACGCTCCATGCTCATCGGAAAGGTTACCAAGTCAGCTGAAAGATTCTAATACAAAAACACCTATATATTGGGTTTGGTTTGTTATGTAACCGCAATTACTGTGGATAATGTCGATCTGAGATTTTTAGAATGATCAATATAACATGCACGTTCATAAATTTCACGAGTGAATGGGTATGCGGGCGTGTGTGGGGGTTGTCATTAGGAAAGTAGTGTATCCGAAACTCAAGCCATGTTCGCATGCATAATTTTTACTCACGTATGCAAAATTACACATGGTTTTTTTTGCACATGCGAGTAAAAGCAAAAATTACTAGGCGATCGCAAGGTATTTTCCTGTTCACATGCCAAAATATATAATACAGACTTGACTAGCTTTACATATGGAGTAATTTTGCACAAAAGTAAATATACTTTACGTTCACGCGAAGAAAGTGCGACATGTGTAAAATGTATTTTCTGATGTAAGTTTCAGAGTCTCTTCAACTCTTCATTCACTCTTAAAACCAAGAAGAACAGGATACTTATTGTGAAGAGAAGGCGAGATTTTCCTATATTTTTATGCACAGTTTTAGCACTAGGTCAGGAGAGTAACATGTAACAGAGGCCCAGAGCCTGAGTGGAATGGAATTGTATAAGGAAAGTTTACAAACAAAGGTTGGGTGAAAAATGTTCGAATGACAAAAGAAACATTTTACTTCCTTTGTCAGGAACTACGTGAATCCCTGTCTGTGCCAGTTAGGGAACGTTTGGACATTGACCACAAAGTAGATGTAGCAGTCTAGTGGCTTGCATCCTCTGCAGAGTTCAGCACAGACGCAAGTCTCTTTGGAGTTTGGAAATCAACTGTTTGGAAATGCCTAAGAGATGTCTATGAAGCATTTGTTGACACAATGATGTTGAACTATGTCACATTTCCAAAGGAGAAAGATCTGAAAACAGTGATGGATGGTTTTGAATCGGTTTGGGGATTTCCGAACTGTACTGAGTGCTGAGATTTTTAAGGCCTGGCGGGGCAGCTGACTGGTGCTGATGTGACCGAGGTCCCATTCTTTTCAACATCATCTACATCAATCTGAACTGGTAATCCCGTTCCTCGCGTTTTTGGTGTTACTCGGATTCGATCCTCTGTTACTCCAGATCAATTCGCTTTAACTCTTCTTCAACCTTTTTCGTTTCAACATACAAGAACATCTTCTCGAACTTCTCATTACTTTCTCCAAAGGCTTTCATGACTGAACCTAGGGCCACTTCCAATCGTGTTTCTATTGGGTTTTTTCTCAACGAACTTCTTTTTAGGTTCTTTTTCAGTTTCCTTTGCCTTTATTTTTCCATCCTCTGTAGTATTTTCCCCACGATCTTCTTTATGTTCGTCCTCTATGGGCTTAATTACTAAACCTGTACCGGTCTCTCTTGCTTCAATATCTACTATTTGTCTCCGTCTCCAGATCATCACCATTATCAATATCAGAGTTATCTGTATCATCAGATTCGATCAATCTCCACTTTCCTTTCACGCTTTCAACAGCCTTGACATGGCTGGCCGACTTCCCAGGTTTGCATTCAGTCTGTAAAACTTGCATCATTTTCGGCCTTTGCCACTGGTTTTGAGCTGCTTATTGAACTCCCTAAAGGATCTCTTTAAAGTATGCATGCGAATTGTGCACCGTGCGCTTGATTTTGCCCGATTCTGCAATTCCGTTGACAAATGTTGATATACTGCGCCTCTGTTCCGTTGGGGATCGTCTACTGGTCTACTATGTTTTCTTCACTTCAAACGCTGAGAAGAGCCTCGGTTTCTTCATCAGTCCAAAATAAACCTCGTCTTTTAGTTTTTTATTATTTTCTGGTTGCTCAGCGTGTAAGCAACTTGGCTTGTGTATGTGTGTTGAATGATCGCCTGATCTGAGCTATTGATAGAGATCCTATCATATGATGCTACTTTTAGACACGATTAAACAGAATTTTGCCTTCACATGGCACGAAATACATACTATGTAAATATACTTAAAAGTAAATTTACTCACATATGTAAAGATACTCTCATGAGTATCAGCTGACATTTAGACGGGGTCAGTTGTGTGTAAGGGCGGTAAATGCAAAAGCTACATCTTCAGCATTATTTGGGGCACGGGTTGCCCAAGTCGCGGATCGTCTGAGGCGCCGCGATTCGCTGTGCAGAGTTGCGTCACTTGGGCACGCCAGAAACCTTTGATTGTGGGTTCGAATCCCGGTTCGCCCCGATTATGTTTCTAGGTTTGTCAGCACCATACCCGTGCTCGTGGGTTTCATCGAAGTGGTAAACGTCTGAGACCTGCATCACTTCGGGCTTTCCTCCCACATTAAGCTGACACGACGTGATATAACTGGAATGCTGTTAATAGCGGCGTTAAACCCAATTCACTCACTCAGCATTATTTCTGCCATGTCATCGAACAGCACGCCTGGCATGGTCAAGGCGTCACATCAATGAGTGTCCGTCCGTCACGAACACATACAAAGGCAAGTCAATTGTTCACATGAAACTACACGGTACATATGGTACAAGTAAACATAGGGAATTGCATCGGACATCACTTTTGCCACTAATGCGTCAAATGTGCTAATGTTCTATACATTTCTGCCATAAAACTTTTTGAAAACTTTACTGAGGCCTCGAATGTTGTAACCATGATCAAATACCTTTTGAGCAAGAGTCGTATGGTGCTAGAAAGAGCTTGGTCGATTGTACCTCAACATTTGTGAAATGCAGATGCCAAAGGCTGGAGCTGCTGGAATATTGCTCGACATAAAGGGAAAGTTGACTATTAGAAAGGTGAAATCATACCTCTTGTCACACAGTCTTGTGGATAGTGTTTGTCACCCTGAATCTTTATGTAAAGATCTAAATATGAAACAAACGAAACGGTCTCACTGGTCGCTGTTATTTCTAGTTCTGGCGGGTAAATCAGTTTCAGGGAATTGGCTATTTGATGGTTATTGGACGATATAAGATCATCGCAATAACTGAAGCTCAAGTTAAACAGATCAGCAAGAAGGTGGGATGGGGATGCCTACGTCTTGCCTTAATGCCTTACCCCCAAACTGCACGTAGATGTTATTAATGAGGAAGTCTAGCATTTCACAAATTGTTCTCTCCGTAAATCTTGCTTTCATTTTTGCCAAATTGTCCAGAACCCTTCGATCATAACCAGTATCATCACAACTACAATCACCATCCCACCATCACACCCACCACCACCATCATCATCATCATCATCATCATCATCATCATCATCATCATCATCATCACCGCCATCATCACCGCCATCATCATCATCATCATCATCACCGCCATCATCATCATCATCATGACCACCATAACAATCATCATCACGAGTGCCAATACCATCTGAATCACCATCATAAGCATCACAACCATAACTATTGGGAATACCATCATCACAACCACATCCACATCCACATCCACATCCACATCCACATCAAAAACCACGACCACAAACTCCACTGTCACCGTTACGATGACCATTATCTTCATTCCCCATTCATCACAACCATCACACATTCAGAAAAAAACATAGAATAAGACGTAAGAGAATTTCAAGTGACAAGATATCTAACAATAATTGTATTTTATTTTCGTTGCTTTGGAAGCCTTTTGACATTATTGGATCGTGTTGTGATACTGATATTATTTCCCTTGTTGGAATATTCTCTATGTAACACCACATGGATGATCGCTTGAAAACATGATTATTCTAATTAGATATTTACGTCTTTGAAAGACATTTAGAAGTGATGCACGTAAGGAAGAGAATTTATGGATGTCAACTTCTTTATAATGAGGAACACAACGTTTCGGAGTATATGCTTACTCCTTCATCAGGCATCAGGCAGATAATTGGCACCGATAGGTGAATAGCAATAGACAATGGAAGCCAACACTTTACAGTAATTAGCGTTGATAGATATTAGCGAATTGATACACCCGAAGCACCTAACTGACCTAGTTTAACTGAACCGTCAATCAAGAACTTGTATGTAAAGATAAGTAGATGGATGGTACTTAAATGATCAAAGTCAATATCTCGTGTGTTCCCCTTCAACACACACATGTTATAGGTTTTCGTTATTCATCAGATTACGTCATTTTATATTTGGCGCCAATCTTCCCTGGGTGCCTTTTTATGTAACATTTTGTTTGCAGGCGGACAAAGTCATGTTCTAATCTGACGATCGTGGTGGTCAGGAAAGAAATCTGTCACAATATGTGCTGCGTGCGGTCTTGAGTTGTCATGCTGAAACATGATCCGTGTGTTTTGTTGTAGGAAAGGAAGCACAACTGGGCGAAATGCCACGTCGATACAACGTTCTGAAGTGAGATTAGCGTTCAGCACATCAACTTCCATCGTTTCCAGACCACATATCCTCCTACCTTACGCTGACATATCAAAATGCAAATGTCTACTGGACAACAAAATAGAGTCGTGAGTTCTTCCCAACGGAACCCCAAAATCTGTACGTAAAAGAACTTAACGTGAAACCAACACACAACCAACAAATGGTATACTATTAACGATTGTATTACAAAATTAACTAGGTTTGCAAAACAAGACAAATTACGTACTGCACAGCAATTACAATGGCAGTACACAATAGTACACTATTCAAAGGCTATATATAATATGATGACAATGGTCATTATACCAAAATACAATGGTGATAGAAAAGTCAGTCACGATAGTATATTCACCGAGCGGCGATAGTGAAAGGTCTAGGCAGGGAATCCGAGGTGATGAGTGATCTTCCCACGAAAGCTGGTCTTGATCTAATGATATGTGTGAGAGATACAAGAGACACGTTTTTGTACCTTTATATCAGTCTAACTCGCTACTGGACATTTCCACACATGTACAGTGCCATCGCAACATAGAAAAATAATTATGCTACATGTTTCTATATATTAACTTTCTCCAAACTGCTTACATAAACAGTACTACATTCCAGACAACTAATGACTGTCCAAATACAATACAATGAGATTCTATCGAATCTCAACAGAAGTAATGTTATACAGTTATAATAATTGTTTAACAATGAAACACACTGCCACATAACAATATGTAAACTAATATCCGTATAGCTGAATGAATTCTACTCTCATCAGAAAGCATGATTCTCTGCCAGTTGATGTTCTGCCATGGTTGTACAGTGCGCGACCACCTGAGCCTTTGACGTCGATGTGGACGTGAGGACGTGATTCCCGGAAAGATATTTAGTCCCGAATGCCACGGCGAGGCAGTTGCCTGGATACAGTAAAACTGCTGACAATATGTCCTTGCTGATAACGTCAAAGTCGACAAGCGCTTCCTTAAATGGGGAATACGCAAATCACCGTTTTGTGTGGTGACCCGTGGTCTGCCTGTGCAGGGTCTGTTCACTGTCTACCCTGTCTACCGGTGTCTTGACACCAACCTCGTGAGTTTTGTATTTTTTACAAAAGTGTCCGGCGACGCTGTCGTGTCTGGCTCCTAGCTGCAGTATCGCATACCTGTCTCTGCTCCGCCGTTAAACGTGGCATGTGACTGTTAACTCCTGGACACCTTATCCATTAACGAATAATGGTAGGTTTTACCCATATACATCCTGCGATCATGCTGCATGAGCTTTTCAAATTTAAGCGAATAAGTTCATTTTGAAAGAAATTCAGTGAACAAAAGCAAAATTGTGTTGCACCAGTGTCAGTTGCATGTCTAAGGCGGTTGTTACATGAAATTGAAACATTATTTTGTGTCGGAATCCAATTTTTAATACATTTCCTTTTGGTACGGATTATTTTTCTCATCACTTAATAATATATCTAAATTGTCGTTTCAGCAAATAAATTAATATGCGCCATGAGCTTCGAGAACAAATACATTGTGCCGCGTAAAATAGACTATAATTCGGATGTATACATATGGTGTATACATGTATGTTCTTTTGTGAGCTTCAAGTTTAAGGTCAGTGATGAACTGCTGGGCAAAAGGAATTATACCTTTGAAAATTGGATTAGACCCCCAAATTACTAAAGTTAAAACGTCTCATCGAATAGAAGCAACAAATGCCCTAGGTGTATCATGCATATGCTCTCAGAGGACACGCAGTTTATATGACAACGTTTTGTTATGTTGTTTTTGTTTGTTTGTTGTTTAACGCCGCACTCAGCAACATTCCAGCTATATGACGACGGTCGGTAAATAATCGAGTCTGGACCAGACATTCCAGTGATTGACAACATGAGCATCTATCCACGCAATATGTTTCGATGACATGCATCAAGCAAGTTAGCGAGTCTGATCCCGTTAGTCGCCTCTCACGACAAGCATATTCGCCTTTTTAGGCAAGCATGGGTTGCTGAAGACCTATTTTTCCCCCGGATCTTCACCGGCCGTTCTGTTATGTATTATATAAAGAGGGACTGTGTATTTTTGGGTTCATTGAGGTATGAATAAAAAAAACGATGTGCTACGTACGTAGCGGATTCTTACAAACGTTTGCACATTGGTTTTTCGATTCATACATGTGTACCTCTTACATCTTACGGGGCGGTCGGGTAGCCTAGTGGTTAAAGCGTTGGCTCGTCACGCCGAAGACCCGGGTTCGATTCCCGACATGGGTACAATGTGTGAAGCCCATTTCTGGTGTCCCCCGCCGTGATATTGCTGGAATATTGCTAAAAGCGGCGTAAAACCATACTCACTCACTCACTCTTACATCTTACATAAAAAAACAGTTGTTCAGGTATCTTAATAAAAATATAATAAAAAGGAGCCCAGTGACTCTCTTCATTTTCAGATGATCTAGACTTGCCAAACATTATAGACTTGCATGGGCTGTATTTGATATTAATTTGTATCAGGGTCTGTAAGACAGACTAGCCAATCAACGGAGATTAGAATAAAAAAAAGTTCATAGGACCTGTCAATCAAGGCAAGAGGCGAGAAGAACTGCAACAGTCAGACTGTAACGAACCGGAAGACGTATGGCAGGGAAGGCGGCTGTTTCAAATGACATGGTCAGTTACCGCCAGATTCAAACATAAGTTCCCTGAAAACAGGAAGACACAGTTAGAAAAGTGCGGGTTACAAATGAAACCCTAAAATGAATTTTGTGGAACCCAGGCGAGCGGGGGGAAAACAGGTGAGCGAGCCTGCACGTTTGCTCTATCATTACTTCTAGGCCTTCGGTCTCAAAGGATGAATATGCATGAATGTCCTGTGCATGACGATACACGTGAGCTCTCGTCTGTAATATTGGAATTCCCCGAGTCCGTTGTAATGAAAGTAGTCCGCCTCGCTGGACGTGGCTTAATTTTTTACATTCACTGGGAGATGGATGCAATAACACGTTACAAATTCAGCTAATCAGTGAGTGAGTGAGTGAGTATGGTTTTACGCCGCTTTTAGCAATATTCCAGCAATATCACGGCGGGGGACACCAGAAATGGGCTTCACACATTGTACCCATGTCGAGAATCGAACCCGGGTCTTCGGCGTGACGAGCGAACTCTTTAACCACTAGGCTACCCGACCGCCCCTCAGCTAATCAGAATGCAGGGATTACAATGAACACAATGAAACATTTAATTATTTGGCCCAGAAAGAAAATCGATTATATATGTACACTAATTTTGGGGCAGAGAATGGAAAAATAAACTATCAATCACTTGACAGTGAATATTATTGATAATGTTCTTCGTGTAAATCATAAAAGTTGGATTGCAGCGTCCACATAAATCTTTCTCTTATCTAAATTACGCGGAAGGTCAATGGCTCTGACTTCAGTATGAGCGCTGTCAAACCGATTCCTTGAAGAGGTTTGCAGTATTGTTTTGCCATTGATGTTATTGCGAGGGAAGAACGTGGGAGGCGTGTATTTTAATCTGTTATCTGTTCAATCATGTTTTCCTTTGGTTGTCAAACAAACAAGTTTTGCTGACTAGACAACATGCATCAATGCTGTCCTGAAGACCAATCAGTTTCTGTCAACTTCACGTCCATTAACTCATACAAGTAAATCAGTACGTTAACGTGTCTTCTTTTAGATTTGCAGGTGTTATTGTGTTATCGGCCTCCCGATAAGTCACGTAGACGCCCTGAGTTTAGTAACATCCCATCTTCCCGAGGCAAGGTCGTTAACTGACTATAAGAGTCCAGTTTTCAACCTTGCCGAACTAGGCTGGAATTTCCAGGCTCGATCGTAGCGCCACCATTGGCAATTACGATGTTATGTCCTCCTATTGACCAATCAGATTCCACCTCTCACTTCACTTGCATTTGCTTCAAACAAAATGGCGGCGACCAGTCAATACAATCTGATCGATAATCAAGATCTATATTGTAATAAAATGGGTCTTACCTCACGAGGTGCATCAAATCACTTGAGCACCTTGATAACAAACATGAACAGATTTTCAAAATATCTGTCGACGCCCAGTTGGCGATACACGTGCTATGCAAATCCTATAGTCGACCGAAATCCGCACGTTGAAATCCCTATGTTTACGAACCGGGTGTCTAGTTCGTAACGCGATTTTGATTGGACGCGACTCGATTGTCCAGCCAAAATGGTACTCCGGAATTCCAGCCAAGTTCGGCAAGGGTAATGTGAGGTGAGGTGAAATGGGGTTTAACGTCGCGTCCAAGATTATTGCACTTTTATAGCGACGTGCATGTACGTGTGTGTGTTTGTGTGGCTGCTTTTACTAGTCCGGACTGATGCCGATTTATAGTGCTAGCTCACTGAGATACCATGCCGCAGTTTAACATGAATACCCCACTCAGACACAGTATACTGACTCCGAGCCGACCAGTCCTTGTTTTAGCCCCTTAATGCCGAGCGCCAGACAGGGTAACAACAAGTACCATCTTTTAACGTATTTTGGTATGACGCGGTCGGGGATCGAACCCCGGACCTTCCGCTCTCCGGGCGGACGCTCTACCACAAGACCACGGAGGCGGTCAGTTCGGCAAGGGAGGAAACATGACTTTTATAGTCAGTTAACGCCCTTGCCTCGGGAAGATTTAACATCCCAAAATCTGAACACACTCTTTACCGTTATCAACGGATGACGTCCAAATACTGAACTGAAAAAGTAAAATATATTTATATATATTTCTGGAATACTAAATGAATTGGTATATAAATGATATGAAGAAAAGTATGCATACGCCGTGAATGCGGGCCAGACAGCTCATTTTTAATTGGATAAAAGGTGGTCGATGATGACGTTATTTGTTAAATATGCATCTTTGGAGCTCTCGAAATCAAAGAAGGTAAATATTGATATTACTTCACAACTATAAATGAGAGGTATTCAACGAATTCCTTTAAACAATATGGTTTCGTTACACTGCCGAACTAATATTCTAATAAAATGTAATATAATATACTAAAATTACAGATTTCCTAAAGAATTTATCTATGTCAAAATTGTTGACCTTCTGATTCCAAGTTCTATTCACAACGAATGGAACTCTTAATACACTTTAAAGACGTCCATGTTTTGTTTTGTTTTGACATTTATGCTCGGGAAACCCTTTGTATATAGATAGTTGGTTTTCAAGAACGGATTCACGTTTCAAACGATTTTCGTCTGGGGGATATAAATACGAGATATTAATTGAACGCTGCTACGACAATAGGAAAATGTGAAAGTTTACCTTATCTCGGGTTGTTTCCTGTGTTTCTAGCCATATTATAACATTTTAAAGGTCAAAGGTTGTTTTTTAGCGGATTTCTTTACTTCTTATGATCACTTCAACCTTGCACTTAATTCTCTCACGACCATAAATCGAGAAGCCGTACTGTTTCAAGCCGTCGCTACTGTACATCCATGGAAATGCTTTGTGTTGTCAACGGTTGGCTCTACTTTTGAACTATTGCCCGCCAGGTCTATATTAAAGCGCATGAATAACGCTCATGTAAATAGCTCCATCTTGACATCCATCTTGAAAACGTTACACAGCTCAACTCGATAACGTGTGTGTGTGTGCGTGTGTGTGCGTGTGTGTGTGTGTGTGTGTGTGTGTGTGTGTGTGTCTGTCTGTCTGTCTGTCTGTCTCTGTGTGTGTGAGTGTGTGGGGGGGGGTGTGGGGGTGGTTATATGTTTATATGTTCGGTGGGGAGGAGGGGGGGGGGGGGGGGATGCATATAATCGTCCTCCGTCACCTATCCTCTTGTTCCAGGGGGGTGGTCAGGTAGCCTAGTGGTTAAAGCGTTCGCTCGTCACGCCGAAGACCCGGGTTCGAATCCCGACATGGGTAAAATGTGTGAAGCCCATTTCTGGTGTCCCCCGCCGTGATATTGCTGGACTATTGCTAAAAGCGGCGTAAAACCAAACTCACTCACTCACTCTTGTTCCAGGACTTGGATTGTTTTGGATGCCACGGATAATTTTGGAAAAAGCTGTTCCCCAAATTGCTGGGGGAAAAGGAAATTGTCCTCATATGCAAAACATTAGGACATTTGGAAAACTAGTATTCTGACTCAATGGGTAAAGCTATGTTCAGAAAAAAGAACATTGTATGTCTTCAAGCATTGAGAAAATATTGTCAGTCGGTCCCTCTGTACATCATGCCGTCGCAACGCCTACATGTACTCGTGTACATTACGACGTGACATCGCCTACTTGTGTACGTTATGTCACAATGCCTACTTGCATACATTATGACGTCACAACCTACTTGTGTACATAATGACGCCACAGCCTACTTGTGTACATTATGACGTCACGTCATAAATTCCCGTATATAATGATGTCACAACGACTCATTTTCGAAAGAAGGCCAATCACGTTTGATCGTGTTCACATCGACGTCACAGCACCTCCTTTTAAATATTATAACGTCACACCGCCTACTCCTGAACATACTCTACTACTCTCCATCACATCATTCACCTTAATGTATCCTCCATCACTACTATTGAGGTCCTGTACCACTTGATCTTTGACGTTATGTATTCTCGACAGAAATCGTTTGCACAATTTCATCGCTAATCAAAACTCTTTGCTTTTGACACATATGCGTCCAAGAATCGCTCTCCTGTCTTAGTGTCATCATGACAACCGTGGCCTTCAACCAACATGTTCTTCGACGAAATTCTCCCTCTAACATGTTCTCCTTAGCCGCTGATATCGGTCAGTATAGCCGGAACACCTACACGGTTATAGCTGCTTGCCCATTGTCTGACCTAATATCCATTTACATCCTTCGCCCCATAATGATTCAATTAAAGCCAACCCATCACCTTTATAACCTGAAACAAGCTCCTCTCTTTGACATTCATCTCCTGAACACATTCCCCGCCGTAACTCCATTCGACCGTTATTAACTGGTAAGGGCTGGTAACGTCAATAGTGACAGTGACCTTGACATGTGCACTTGCTGTTAGTACATAAAGGTACTACCTTTTTCGCGTTCTTACTGCCTCTGGCTGACAAAGACTTACCCTTTACTCTTACACACACGAAACATGAGATCACAATCACAAAAAAAGTGTGATTAGACGTCATTACACAAAGGATGACATCACTGGACTTATTCATAAATATTCTAAGATTTATCTTCAGTTGCCTAAAACAATATTATTACTGAATTAAAATATAACTCAATTGAATTTGAAACGAGCCTTTGCCAATTATTAAGTTTAAGTGAGTGAGTGAGTGAGTTGGGTTTAACGCCGCTTTTAACAGTATATTAAGTTTAAGACCAACCTTTTAGTGAACGATTGTTTATGAATATGATATGTGATAATGATTGGATTTTAGAGTAACTGTTGAGTATTTCTCAGAATTGTTCCAAAATTAAAAACCTTTTAAGTTTTCTGAGATAGTTTATAAATACGGTCCCATTTGTTGCCCTGGGCACCAGTTTGGGAGAGATGTAGAAAATCTTTATCGGTAAGTATGTTATGTATTAATTTTCTGTGTCTATTGAACAGGAAATCCATACTGACGAGAAAAGAAAAATATTTTCATCTCTAAAATCTCCTTTGCATAAGGTGTGTTACCCTTGGTAACATATAAAGTCACCCATTGTCTTATAACGTCAATGTGTTAGGGAGAGCGTCGCTATAGCTATCGCGGCTGTGACATGGGAATTATTCCTGAAGTTGATTCGGCTAACTGTGAGAACTGCCCAACATACACCAGTGGGGAAAATCCCGTGCACCATATAAATCAAATTAAAATAAAATTGCAATGGACTTTCCAGAATCACTTTTACAAAGAATTTGTCATGATTATCCATGTTGATTTTGAAATTGCACGTTCATAAAATCCAATGAGTAAGAAAGTTTGAAACATGAAACATGAAACCCCCGATGATGCTGACAAACCAAGAAACATAATCTGGGCGAACCGAGATTCGAACCCACGATCATAGGTTTCTGGCGTGCCCAAGGGACGCAATCTGCACAGCTAATTGCCGGGCCTTAAACGCCTTAAACGACCCGTGACCCCGCAACACTATCACACAGTCACTCTGGGGTCGGTACTCACAGACGAGCGGCACAGACGACCAACCACGTCATGGACGTCCACGAGTACCGTAACGGTTGACAAGATAATCATATCGGCAAGATAATCATATCGGCAAGATAATCATATCCGTCTGGTTCATCTGCAAAGTCGGGTTCCGACTGCAATGCTGACAGGCCCGCAACACCCTCGGTTTACGCCCGATTAGTGCAAGGACTGTGAGGTTACGGGGCATGACATCCGACCACAACGTTACATCATCGACCCGCACGCCTGGCATGGTCACAACAACATCCGAGGTTCAGGTCAAAGTCCCGGAGGTAAGTCCTCTTTACAGATGAGTCCAGGTTTCATATTGACATCAGTGATGGTCGTCAGCGTGTTTATGGACGTCTGGTGGAACGTGTTGTTCAACGTTCTGCATTCGGTTGTGGGAGCGTAATGGCGTGGGGAGGCATCACTGGTCATCGATGGCAATTTGACACGTAACGGTACGTACCGTGACGAGGTTATCCATCCTGACGTCCTCCTGTTCCTTCAGATCCATGGACGTCACACCGCATTACAAAAACACAAAGCACGCCCTCATATTGCACGTGTGGTCCACACCAACCGATGACTCTGGTCCAGTTGCGACAGGCCTTGGTCCAGACCTGGAATAACATCCTCAAGCCATCCCCACCCGTCAGTTAGGCGTTGCTGTCAAGCTTGTGGCACTATTAAATGCAGTCATACCGATATTGAATTGTGAATTGACAAATGACCCCACGTCACTTTCAGCCTCAGATGACGTTCACAGAGGACGTGTGTTGACACTGTCATGATGTATTCATGTTTCATGGACATCAATATATTGTTCTATTTCAAAATAGTTCTTTGTTTGCCTTTAATTAATATTTCCCATGAAAGTAAATGATAACAATGTTCCTCTATATATAGCCATTGTAATAATATTGTGAGTGTGTGTCGCAATCCGATTGCTCACAAGAAGTACTTGAGATGATTCTTATCCGGAATGATTCTTGACGGTGTATATATATTTTTGTCGCAATAGCGAACGGTAGTAAATGCGTGAATATATAGGTGACATAACACAAGATAAAAGATATTCAGAACATGTTTTCTTTTGCTTGTTATTCTTTGAATTCTACTGATAATGCGGTTCGGGGGATATTAGCTGATTGTGATGGCGTCATTTCTGCCTACATCTCGTATTAATATTTCATTATCAATACCCACTATGTGTCGGATAACACACCGTTGATCCCTTACGATATTCAGGCCACCTTAAAGAGTAATACTACATCCTCCTCTCGGACCCATCCATCCGCAGAACTTCTTTTTCAAAGCCCAGGTCCACAGACGTCTCATCCAACCTTGACTAGTTACGTTCCTCGGCCAGTGTGGGCTTGTCCTTGAGCTGCAGCTACTACAGGTGCACCTACATCTACTACAGTTGAAGCTACAACTACTACGGTTGAAGCCACAGCTACTACAGGTGCATCTACAGCTACTACAGGTGCATCTACAGCTACTACGGTTGAAGCCACAGCTACTACAGGTGCACCTACATCTACTACAGGTGCATCTACAGCTACTACGGTTGAAGCCACAGCTACTACAGGTGCATCTACAGCTACTACGGTTGAAGCCACAGCTACTACAGTTGAAGCTACAACTACTACAGTTGAGGCTACATCTACTACAGGAGCACCTACATCTACTGCAGGTGCTTCTACAGCTACCACAGTTGAAGCTACAGCTACTACAGGTGCACCTACATCTACTGCAGTTGCATCTACAGCTACTACAGTTGAATGTACAGCTACTACGGTTGAAGCTACGGCTACTACAGTTGAAGCTACAGCTACTACAACTACTACGACGTTTGCAGCTACAGCATCATTTGCCACTGTCAGATTTCTATCTCTTTCTCTCGCTCCCGCTGTAAACCATAGCATCACCTTGTCTCTTGGGGGATCTTCTCAACATCCTCCTCTATAAACGTCCATACAGATTTTCGCGTCCAGAAGTTCCTTTGTAATCAATGACGACACCTCCCCTATCAATCCTAGCGCTAATTTGTTGTAATTCTCGCCACTTGTAGCCTAATCCATCTCCTCTGTCACTTGTCCGACCTTTGTTAATTAGCCTCAGATTGAAAACAAGCAGTCACTTCACGAAGTCAATACACAAAACCCAACCACAGCTAATGCCGGAGCAGATAAAAAAAACCAGAATTAATACTTTTTGGCCTACTCCACTGGAACATGTCTTTTGTGACAGAGAGGATGGTTCTCCTGGGAGGTTTTTTCGTTGGGTTTATTTCATTCAAGTTTAATGCGTGAGACCGTTTCTAAGTGTGAGTGAGTGCGTGAATGCGTGCTTGCGTGCGTGTGTGCGTGCGTGCGTGCGTGCGTGTGTGTGTGTGCGCGCACGAGCGCGTACGTGTATATGCGCGGCATAAGTTGATGTGCTCGCGCCTTTGTGTGTTTGAACGTGCGTGTTTTTATTCAGTGTATATATTGAGAAGGTCGCCACGCACTGTCGTCTTAACTATCATTACTATTACTGAATTCCTGACCGTAATTGATGGAAATCGTTCTGTATGGGTTTCCTGCCAGGTTTCCAGCACATGTTTGTCGTAATATCCGACAACAACTGGGATCGGGTGGGTTCAAATTCTTACCTGCGATCTATCACAGCACCTCGATGTCTCGGATCATTTTTCATGCTTACAACCACAGGGGTGCCTGTCCAGAGTCTGTTAGTGAGTGAGTTATATTTAACACCGCTTTGAACAGCATTTCAGTTACATCACGACGCGTCAGCTCTATGTGAGGGCAAAGTCCAAAGTGACGCAAGTCTTAGACACACCTTTAGTGAAAGCCACGAGCAGAACATGATCAAGGCGGGATTCGAAATCCATGATCATAAGTTCCTGACACAACTAAGGGATGTAACTCTGCACAGCGAGACACCATAACCAATAGACTGATTTAACAAAGCTCTGTTGCTGACAATAGTGGCAAGCCTCAGTGGTCCTTTGGATAGAGCGTTTGTCGGGAGAGCGCAGGGTTGGTGGTTCGATCCCCGATCGCGTCATATCAAAATACGTTAAAAGATGGGGATAGCACAAGGAATTCCTCGGAGTCAGTATACTGTGTCAGAGTTGGGTATCCATGTTAAATTGCGGCATGGTATCTCAATTGACTAGCACTATAACACTGGTACAAAGACCCACTCACACATGCAGAGACACGCGAAAGCGCGTCGCTATATAAGTGCAAGAATCTTGCATACGACGTTAAACCCCGGTTCGCCTCACGTCACTTGACAACCGGGAACAAGTACCAAAGCCCACCTAGTAAATCAGTCGTTTTAGCTTCAAGGGTATCAGAGTCGATTGTATCATATACATGTAGGTTATATATAGTGTATATTTCTTAAATATAGAAACATGTTATCGATCACATATTGAGACATGCCCTATATCAAATTCTTGTTCAAACGACGTCACATATAATATCCGTTGACGTCATGAAAAATGGGTGACGTCGGCTGCATTCAGTTCCGGCTATGTAGCGTATGACGTCACGTTTCCAAGGACAACTTTGGAAATGATCAATAGAATGTAGGAACAAATTCTGCGTGAGAAATCCTGAAAATAGTTTGCCCAATATAACACAGTAGGTGTTATGGTCGGAATGTCAATTGAACTGAGGAGAGGGGGAAATAATTGAATCCTACATACATTGTTTGTGTCAGCAGCCGACAAGATGACATCAAACGTTATTCTAAAAAATATCAAATTCTCTATTTCGCAAAACTTCAAATTACGATGTGACGGAAACAGGAATTCCGGGACTGAATGTATCCCCTTGATGCCATACACGGGCCCTCATCCAGCACTATTTGCAACCCTCTAACATTTTATATAACATATGCTTCGACACAATATTACAAAATAAAAAAGAATTCTTTTTTTACATCTTCGTAGTGTCGCTTTAGGGAGATGATAAGTGTTCATCATACAGAAAGTGTTAGAGGAAAAGCTTTGATGCAACCAGTGGTTTCAGGGAATATCAGAAATTAAACATGAAAACAAATACACATAATCCCCTCAACGTTGCATATTTCTTTTTAATTTCCGACTCTCAAATGTCAAGGTCTCTGTTGCGGAATGCTTTGAATACTGATTATACTATTTCGGTAACATTTCACCAGTGCGATCGTATTTTACCCTCTTAATTCAAATCTTATTTGTAAGTTGAACCCCAGGGAGATTTACAGCCTACAACTCGACTCCTATTTCGGAAATGATTATACTTTTGTTTTTACTTGCCAGGGATTACTCAAAATACAAAGCTAAACGATCAATTCCGAAATGGGAATTAATCGAAATAATGATGTACTTCCCGACCGATTTTTCTCATTTCTAGCACAAATAAATGGAAAATATGCCACAGCACGTACAGTCGTCATATTGTTAGCTAGCTCACGCCCAGAAGCCTCTGACATCCTGTCTCCCTGATAAGCACTATTAAGAGTTTCAATACGGAATAAATTCAGTTGCATTAACTCCGTTCGCTAGGCGACGTGGAACCAGCGAGAGGATGCTGGGAAATTAAATCACACTTTTTCAGCTCCATTGCGTGAATTCATTCATTAGATAAACATTTTTGTTCGTTTTTGTATCAGATTAAATGTTGGTGAGAAGTTATCGAGTTTTAGCGCTCACGGAAACGGTGGAACTTAAGTAGCTGGGTTGACACGGGCAACGCATGATAATCGCTACTTGAATGCAATCCTTTGAAACCCAGGTCGTAAAATATCAAGTTATTTTAGAAATAGTACATCGACGTAGGGTTTGCCAGGAATAGTCGCGGATATTAGGATATTACAAATATAGATTGTGATGACGTTTTCGGTTCATTTCAATTCCCTTGACAGCTGTGCTTGTAAAGATGCATTTGGCGAATAAGGGGTATTTAATTATTTGCAGTTTTAATATGTTTCCTGCAGAACAATATCGTCCCAGTTGGCTGCAGTTTTGAATGTAAAATACGTGTAATCATCCATTTAACGCTGTTCTGAAACAGACACAAATATTTGTCAATACTGAACGTTAGAATTGGAGTGATATAAAAGGAATAACGGTATATGGCAGGAAATCAAACACACATATTCTGTTCGGAAGTGTAATAGGTTGTTGCATGAGCCTCACTAGTTTGAGAAATGAAGTAGTTTCTTCATCTCCGTGTCGGTGTACAAAGCTATCTCAAGAGCTAAGGTGACCGTGACTCCCATGCCTTAAACATGGACTGAAGACAGTCGTAGCTCTAAGTATTGTTTTGTACAACGGCACCCAGAGCTGTTGAGTGTTTTAGGTGGTCTTGAACCATTTCGGCAAAAAGGCGTAGTGAGTGAGTGAGTGAGTGAGTGAGTGAGTGAGTGAGTGAGTGAGTGAAAAAGTATTCAAAGTGTAGTACATACATGAACGGAATGACCAAGAACTGGGTACGAATAGGTTACAAGTTCATCGAAGCGTGGACGTATTGTGTTTCCTTGTTGTCTCTGTGTGTTCCTTTTGCGTCGAGGTGTGTTTGATGAATTAGTTGACTATCTAAAGCAGCATACTTTAATCACTCATATGGAAAAATCTTCACATTTCACAGATGAGAACCCACATCACAATTTGTGCGTGTTAAGCCCTCCTCCATCAAATACTTTTTCACTTTTAAAAGGCAATCCGGTTTAATTACATCTGAGACATTTGACATATTTCTATGTTCCTGCTTGATAACGGTGCCATCATCTGTATCGAAAAGCCGTAATCGTGCAAAATATTGTTTTCATCCAAACTGCTTGTTATTTGGTTTTATTTTTTAGTATTATATGTCAATTTACCGTCATTGTAAATAGATTGAAGTTAACATTCAAAGGTGTCCTTCGCCCGTATATCATCATCAATTACACGAGGTGGAAATTGTTGGGTACTTTAGTACCACTTAAGTCAAATTTGTTAAACAATAACTACTTTATATTTTTTTCTAAGCATGTTCCAGTTATTACGGTCTTTAATTTTGGGTCTTTAATAAATGTCTTCAAACAGGAAATGAAACAGAAAGAATTGTTTTCATTTTTATCTTCCACTGAGCAGTTGTTGTCAGTTTCTTGTTCTTATTGATGTCAATCACTATAATTATGTATGTATGATATAATGCATATATTGTAGACACAAGTGTTAAAAGCGACAGACTGTCGACTCGCCAACAAATTTTTTAACATGTTCTTGATGCACATGTCATATCTGTTACATTAGCTCACGCACTGCCGGCGACAGTGAAACTTCTATTAAAAATAAATAATTTTAATTTAGCATATATGTAACACAACTATGGAAGCCATTTTATTATTTTTACTATTATCAGATTTGTTGTCCTAACAGTAGAGGCATGGCACAGAGTTTTGGACCTGTCTGAGTGTGTGTCATCGTTGAATGGAATGTTTCCTGTGCTACCAACCGCTGACTTGTCTGGCTTGCATTGCTTGTATGGCTTGCCGTACTGAATTAGTTGTCGGCAGCCGTGATATAGTTGGTTTATATGAGTAAGACAACGTTCACTCACCCACTCAAGAAACATACGTAATTGTACAATATTTGCCTTTCTAGGAAACCTCACCACAGGCCATACTTGTCCATATGTTCACTATATGAAATGAAGGTGTTGGAGCTAAAAGGAAAGCAAATCTGGGCCAAACCCTCTGATCTTGTCTAGATTATATTTTTTGTTTGTTAACGCTACACTATTCCAGCTATATAACTACGGCCTGTAAATAATCGAGTCTGGAGCAGACAATCCAGTTACTGAGATCATGAGCATCCATCTAAGCAATTACGAGGGGCGTCCAATAAGTTTTGCAACTTCAATATAAGACCAAGTCGCAGAATATCTTTTGCGGTTTTATTCTTCAATATGATCTCCATTTTTAACCTCAATACACGTATTCCATTTGTCCTTCAAGCTATTAATACCACTTTTATAGAAATCCGCAGATTGGCCCTCTAACCACGCCTCTGTGGCAGCCTTTATGTCCTCGTCATCCTGGAAGTGTCTTCCACGTGGGGCAGATTTCATTTGCCGGAACAGGAAAAAGTCACTGGGGGCTAAGTCTGGGTTGTAGGGTGGCGTAAAACCATACTCACTCATGACTAACCTGATCCCGTTATTCGCCTCTTACGACAAGGGTTGCTAAGACCAATTCTAACCCAGATCTTCACGATGGTATCTATATCATGGAACGTATGGGTTGTTACGATCCGATCTTAACACTAACACTGACCGTGTTTTTGATTTTTCCTAAATGATACTGGTAATATACTTTTTACTTTAAATTGAAGAATTAATTGTTTTATTCAGTGTACAACGGTGGCACAGTTTGATTGATTTCAAGACTGTCTTCCTGGAACTGCCTTCAGGATGTGCAGGTCATTTGCTGAAATCTAAGAGGAGCCCGATTATGATCCTTGGTCTTGTATCATACCTGAGCTCGAGTACCACAGTGGTAATCGTCTAGGACCCTAGTCATTACAGGTTTCGAGTCCAGAATTAGCTGAAACGTCATGGCATAATTAAATACAGATGTGTAAACCCCACTCATTCACTCACTCACGCACTCACGCACTCACGCACTCACGCACTTACGCACTTACACATTTACGTAAGCAATCACTCACTCAGATCTTCTAAATGTATGTTACTACAAGATACGCTCTCTTGTTACATCTAACGCTTTCGTAATTGATAAAGTCCAGCGCTCAAGAGAAGCACGAACCGTCATATTCTTGCTTACAGCAGCTGATGCAATGACCAAGATAAAAGCGAGTTATAAACTTGTCATTTCCATGGCCACGGCAAAAAAAACCTTCACTTTCAATTTTATAGTTTTCCCCTATGACATTAAAAGTACAGCGGGGATTAATTTGCCAGCGAAATGTTTAAAAAGACAGTTTATCGAATCAGCTGCTCTTTGAAGTCCATTTTAATACTTTCAGCCCTTTTGATCCAGAGAGCCTGGTGATGAGCTGTACACATAAATGACATAGATACTATTGATGAGTACATTTTTTAAACGTAACTAAGAGGGTTTAGAATACACAGTCCTACACGATTGACAATTTAAATAAACACCGCATAAAGTTGAGGCATTTTTCAATTTGAAGCATTTAGACGGAAGCCATTATTGACAATATTGCCGCTAACAGAAAGGTTTGTGTCATGAAAGGAACTACAAACTCATCGACACGGATCAACGATCACATACCTTGGGTAACAATTTGTGTACTTTTCGTTATCTGGTTTGGCCAATAGTATTACAATGACATAATTGGGCACACCTGCACGTGTATTCAGCTTCTTTAACGACTTCATCATTTAAAGGTCACGGTGCTTACGAACGTCTTGGCGTGGTGCCAGGACGACAATATATCGATCAAAAATCATAACATAAATAAACAAAGCAGCAATGTCATACTAAACTATAACATAGCTCTCGAAAGCAATAAATTAAATAAATATTTTATTATAAAAATTTCTATTCCTTTTTATGCAAAATACAATTTTCTTGAACAGACAATCCTGATCCAAATTAATATGTTCATAAGGCGCCGGAATTCACAGCGCAGAGTTGCTTCCTTCAGGCGTGATCCATCGTGTGTTTGAATTCCGGTTCGTTTCTAGGTTTGTCAGCGCAATACCTGTGCTCGTGGGTTTCATCATTGTGGTAAACAGCTGAGATCTGCATCACTTCAGGCCTTCCTCCCACATCAAGATGATACGGCGTGATATAGCTGCAACATGTTTAAAGCGGGTTAAACCAACCTCACTCGCTCATTAATAATGTGATGGTGTTGCAACACTAAAAGCCCAATTGTGCCATCATATCATTTCATCTAGTGAAGTGTTTGCCAAAAAGCTGAAATACTAGTACTGAAAATCATCATGCCAAGAAAGGATGTACAGTAAAGTACGGTTATAACGAACTCAAAGGGACTACTCATTTTATTTCGTTATAACCGTAGTTCGTTATAAGCATATATACAGCATAACTACAGCAAATAGTCGGGACCAAAAAAGTAAGTTCGTTATATCCGTAAGTTCGCTATAAGCGTGTTCGTTATAACCGTAGTTTACTGTATCAGTAAACCTATATGTCGGTATGAAGCTGGTGAATATTAATTAAACCCCGCCCTGCTCATCATACACCTTGCCTAAATAGGTCGAGGGAACACAACTTATATCTGTGGTCTCGTTCTGTCATCATCCATTTGAAAATCTCTCCACATCTTCTCCCACCGCCAAGAACAACGACATAATTATCAGCTTCAGCAGTTCAACTGCTACCGGAACCGTGTACACCTAAAACTGAGAAACAACCTTCCCTTTAATGAGACCTGGTGTCTGTAATTTCAAAGACAGTTGGCAAATCTCAAGATACCCTGCTACACGCCCGTGACGCATGACCTTTCCTTGAACTTAGGGTTGACCTTGTCTCACTTTCAATCAATTATTTGGTGGCCGTATACGTCCATGACTCATTTAAAAGATATCCGGGAAATCTGGAATTTCTTCGGGAACCAAGACATGCTTTGAAAGATCCGCCCATTTGCATCGCCTTGTTAGATATGCATTAATCTGTGTGGCTATACGATTGTCTTGTATCATCAAAACTGTCACTACACAAGGAAGTCAATTATATTTTTTAAATGATAATCATAATCATAATAATAATAAGTCGATTTATACTGCGCCAGATTCCATTCACCAAATTAATGCTCATGGCTCTACATAGTTTTAGCAAATAATGCAAATGAAAGGGGAGTAGAGTTGATAGTGTTGTCTGAAAAGGTGTCTTTTCAGATGAGCCTTAAAGGATGAACGCGATGGCGACAGCTTAAGATCAGATGGTAGTTTGTTCCATAGCGAGGAAGCGCAGAACTCGAAAGATCTCTTACCAAAGGCATTGAGACGGGTCTTTTATCTCATTCCTAGTCACGTGTGCTTACGTTTTCTTCTGGCAGTGTAGAGTTAATCTTTAACCAGGGATGATCATCCTGATAAATCTTAACGATTGTCGCATACCGTACGTTAAACGGGTCTAACGAAGTACAATTTGGTAATCTTTAACAAAGATTTCTTGCAATAAATCTTCTCTTAAAGTTTTTTATTCCTATTATCCTTTATAACCGCTGATATTTGTAACGCATTTCTTAAAAACAGACGTCTGCAGGGTTTGAATCTGAAAAACGTCCGTTAATGACAGTGCTATCTACAGTTGCCATGAGTAGCACTCTGTTCCCAATATTACAGCAATGCCACATGTAGGGCCAGTGTGAGGTAAAGTCTGCCCAAACCACGCATTTGTAGTACTATCAACGTTTGGCTTGACTCTGAAAGCTGAACCTATGCCCATTCCTGTTTTGTATTTGATTCCAAAGCTTCATAGATATTCGTACATTGTTGGGTCCAGCAAATGTATCACAAAAAGTCTTGTCTCAAAGATAAATAATAATTCTTAATATGATAAAGGAAGGACTTTCTTTATATTCACAGTATTTGATACAAGTCAAATTAATACCATGTGGATTCTCAAACACTCAAACGATGTTCCTGAAGTTTTGCAATTTCATAAAGGAACCAAGTTCAATCATGCCAAAACCTTTGATTTTTCAACTTTGTACACCCACACGAGAAGCTTCATCCATGGGACATTTGTAACTAAACTTAGTGACTATGGATATAGAAAGTTCCAAGGTTCGATCGCCTCCGTTCGGCCGCGTCATACCAAAAGACGTAAAAAGATGGTACTTGTTGTTACCCTGCCTGGCGCTCGGCATTCAGGGGCTATTCATGTTAAACTGCGGCATGGTATCTCAGTGGGCTAGCACTAAAAATCTGCATCAGTCCGGACTAGTACTAGTACTAGCACACACACACACACACACACACACACACACACACACACACACACACACACACACACACACACACACACACACACACACACGTGCATGCATATAAGTGCAATAATCTTGGACGCGACGTTAAATCCCATTTCACCTCACCACTTCAAAGGTTCAGGACAATTTGTCAAATATAAAAGTAAACCTGACCTGAGTAAACCATTTACGTAGGCATCCCTCCTTGCTTATCTGCTTCTTTATGCATATGAATCAGAATTCTGTAAGGATTGGCAAAATAAAAAAAAAGAAGGTAATTCAGCCAGGAAATTTAACTTACGCTTCGGGTACCTGATATCTTCAATAATAGTCACATACCCTTTTCAGGATTTCAAAGAGCGTCATACGATTCTTGCTAAACAATATGTAACCAGACACTGTTACTTCGAAGATTTCAAAGAGCGTCATACGATTCTTGCTAAACAATATGTAACCAGACACTGTTACTTCGAAGATTTCATAGAGCGTCATATGATTCTTGCTACAAAATATGTAACCGGACACTGTTACTTCGAAGATTTCAAAGAGCGTCATACGATCCTTGCTAAACAATATGTAACCGGACACTGTTACTTCGAAGATTTCAAAGAGCGTCATACGATCCTTGCTAAACAATATGTAACCGGACACTGTTACTTCGAAGATTTCAAAGAGCGTCATATGATTCTTGCTAAAATATGTGTGATCGGAGTTATAACATTCATGGTCTTAGTAAAACTTTGAAAAGGTTTCTTGTTGACATGTGGAGGAAATATCCAATTTGACGTACCATATATGCAGTTTTACAAAAACAATGTCCGATGCAGTGCCTTATTTCGACAGGTACCATATATCACCGTGTTTTTTAGGTAAACAAATGACTTGCCTTTGCATGTGTTTGTGACGTGTGGGACAGGATACGCTCAACGGTTCGTGAACACCCGTCATCGTCATATCGTGATACGCGAAGATACGCTTGGGATTAGGGAAAGGGTTTTACCGTTTTTATATTAGAACACCTACATATTAGACATATCATTGCCGTCTGTAGTTATTATATCGAAATTAGGTGCCTCACTCTGGCAGTATGGGTTCGAATCCCGGATGGGACTCAAAAGTACGAGAATCTGAACTTTGAAAAGAAAGTGTTACCCCGAATATAACATTTGTTATATGTAGTACATAGTTGGTCGGCTTGACGCGAAAGAGTAACTCGAAGTAATTAATGTCTTAAACTCACGGGTAAGGTGCTGACATCAGGGCGAACTGAGATTCGAACTCAAGATTATAGGTTTCGCGATAGGGACGCATCTCAGCAAAACACAATTCAGGCGCAGATATGTTAGTGTCCCAACAGTTGCAACATTTATTTTTATGGATAAACATCGTGTTCATTATGCAAACATAAAATGTAAAAAGATACATGTTTACATTGATGGGCTTTATTCCAGTTCGCTTCATTCTAACTACAAAATATTGCATGATTACTTTTCGCATATACAATTCGTTTCACTTCAGCTGGATTAAACAAATTCGGTGTCATGAACGATCCGTTTTCTCATCAAAGTAACGAAAAACGTTGGAAGTATTTTGCTGTAGGATAAAAACTCTCGCTAGCAATTGACGACAAGCTAGTAAGATTATTTGACCTTTTATAGGAGCTCATTGGCTGTACATAACAGGCATCAATGAAAAAGGCTTCGCTTGTCCTTCGTCACTTTCATCTGAAGGGTATTATCGTTATGCGTCTGTTAGAGGTCTAATTGAAATTGAACTTATTTGCTTCCTTGTCATTTTCAGTTGACCTACAAGGCCCGTTTGCTATGAGCGTATACGAAACTAGTGCTACCTTTCAATAATGACTAGTGTCAGAATTCCTTCATCTGTCGAATATTGTTAGCACTACTGTTCAACCGCCAACACAATTATGTGTATTAGGAAGCGTGATTTGTAATGTAGTCATCAGGGGTTTGGGTTTTAATAGACTTCAAGAACGATATATTTATTTTGGAGCATTACTGGCTTTTTTGCTTCCCTGAGGTTAACCAGAAGAATGGAATTGGATTTCTATTTAGCCCATTCTCGATGTCCATGGACCTGATATTACTGCAATATTACTCATCAGTTAGTTAAATACTACAGGTAGGAGGTGGTACGAATGCTTGTGGCTGAGCAGGATTGTGTCCCTTAACCGTGACAGAATCCGCTGATCGTGTATTCGGATCCAAGATACGCCCTGATTAAGCTCATTTAAGCACAACATGTCTGCTCATTGGTTTATGAAGAAGCTCATTGATTCTAGGAGAAAACGTCTCCGGGTTTTCCTCCCGCAGTCATCTAATCTGTAATATATATAAAATAAAAACCCGAATAGAATTTCATCCCAATTTTGAGGTGAATGATGTGAGTTTATGTTTTAATCTTTTGTCAATGTAAGCAGAAAAATTGTCTTCCTTTACAGAAACCAAGAGCAGAAACAAAACTCTCTATATTGTCATAATGTTTTTTCGGTGTACAAGTACAAGTCTGTGTAATAAAGACTTTGGAATTATAAAAAATTATAACCGGCAATTTGGTGAATACCGCCCTGGGCATTGATTCCTCCCTGATAACTCTCTGTATATAAAAGAGACCCAGTCCGTCTGGAAGTATAAATCTCAGTTAAAAGCCGAGTCCATTCTACACATCCGGCCCTATCATAGGCACGTGTTTATGAATATTTCTGAATAGTTATTATTTCAGGTATTCGCGAAAAGCAAACCACTCTGTCAAGGCTCCGTTCCACAAAGCGATCTTAGCGCTACGATTGTCGCACCTGTGTGCTGAACACTGTTGTCAGTGTAATATTCAAATATTATTGTTAACATATATGTCATGAATGTACTACTTTCTTTACGATAATATTGGTCCTTCCCACTATGTCAGTGCTGGCCATTAAAATGTTAAGACTTTGTGTTAGTAACAATAGCCCATCTTTTCTTTTCTTTTCCTTTCGATTTTCTCTGTTTTTTCTCTTTCGTCCATCTTTTCTAAATTGTTAAGTAAATTAATTAGAGTATAAATGTTAAGAGCGGAACTTGTTATAATTTGTCCCTAACCCTTTTAACATGTGTATAAAATACTTTTATATCAAAACCTCAAAAATGCTCCTAAACCGTGTACCAACCTGACCTTGTGATTTCCCAGCTCTCACAGCCCCTCCTGTATTGCTTGCACTGTTGGTTCCCAATTGCTCATACTCATACGACCTTAGGGTTGTCGAGTTTACACAGCAATTAATTGCATGTTGAGGCGACGAGTCATTAACGCTTACTGTACTGAATGTATTGAGCAGACCATGGCAGAACCATGCCCAGTAACCCATGCAGAACAGGTCTGATGAAGCGTCATGGCGTACAAGATTTGTTGTCCTTCAATTCTGAATTACCTTTCGGCAAATGATGATTTTCTCATTCTGTTGGGTGTCTGGAATTTGACAGAGTAATCATTGTCATGTTTGCCATTCCGACCTTTCCTTTTTTAATTTTCGGTAATTTGATATATATAAACGTGGATTCTATAAACATGAGTATGTGAAAATAAGAATGTACAGGCTCGATGTACAGTGTTGCTTTTCAGAAACTATGGCTCTCTATACAAAGCTACCTATCAGAATGTGTGGACTTCCTGTGAAGGTTACCTATCAGAAACTATGTCTCCCTGTACAAATCTATCTAAAGTCTTTGCTCAAGTTGACATCCTGTTATGAAGCGATTTGATCATAGGTAAAACATTATGGATGAATAATGAATAAACAAAGGAAGGAACGAACCAACCGACCAACCAACCAACCATCCAACTAACCAGCCAACCAACCAACCTACCAACCAACCAACCAACCAACCAACCAACCAGCAAACCAACCAACCAACCAACCAACTAACAAACAAACAAACGACCATGTATTTGCATGTTACAAGTCGTCAACACATGCTATTATATCTCCTTATTTGCATGAATCAATATGTATACCCCATTAAGGATACACTTTATACCTAATTTGCCATAATGAGGATGAACAATATACATAATTTACCACGTGCGTTGGATAAATTGAAATGAGCCCGATGATATATGATACATATTGTAATATACGGTAAATCGGCCCAGTGAAGGGCAGTGGATGAAGTAAGGGGATACGTTTGATGGTGAAAATCCTCACATTTAGATATTCAGTTTCCCTATGTATCTGTATACTGCAGTTCTGTCAACGTTTGTCTCATTAGTGTGTCACTAATACAGACATGGAACATCGAAGCACATTTATGGACGTCACATGTGATTTATTGTATATCAACCTAGGATAAGAAATAAATGCCACTTTTGTTCTTACTCTTATTAATTACTCCGAAGTGTAAGTTCTCTGAGACAATCAGCATACCTGTTATTCCGGGTCCCGTTTCAGAGTGAGTGAGTGAGTGAGTGAGTATTGTGTTTCGCCACTGTTTAGCAATATTTCAGCAATATCACGGCGGGGGTCACCAGAAATATGTTTCACATAGTGAAGCAATCAAACCCGGGCCTTCTGTGTGACGAGAGAACGCTTTAACTCCAAGGATACCCCACTGTCCCCCTTTTACAGAGCCAGGTTAGCCATAGGAACACATATTCTGTACATTTACGCAGACGTGTGCTTGTTGTGTCATGGGCATCATGTATGTCATAGGTTATTCCTTCGTGGGTACCAACACTTTTTATTGGGAACTACGTTTTATGCACCATGGTTTAGGATTCAGGTACACACACCTTAAACATGCCATCTTCCTAGGCTGACTGGAGATTCATCTATTTCCTATACATGGAAGGTAGTCTTGTTTTATGTACACCCAAAATGACGCGGCCTGTAGTCTTGTCAGTACAGTACAGTGTTTCGTTCTTGAATTATTATTTGGATTTGACCCAAAGTGACAATAGCTATGAAAACGTTACTGGCTGAAAACGGTCGCCGACACACTGCAAACGTAACTACATGTATGATGCCCACTTAAAAAACAACACTCGAACATCCATTCCTTGTTTGTTTCCTTTTTAAATATTATAAACATGAGTCCATAATTTCTTTTGCCCGTCAGTTTATTATAGAATGTACATGTTTTTAATTGTTATGAGATGTTAAAGTCATACTTTCTTGGTGGGAGTCTTTAGAAATACAGATACGAGATTTTTTACGAAAGTATGTATAAGTGTATGCATTTCTTTGTTAAAACGTTTTTATTACCAGTTTTTCAAGTTTTTGAACGTATCTCAAACAGCCCACGTATCTCCTCCTGCTGAATATCTTTTTGTTATGTTAGTATCTGGGCACTCATCTGATAACAAGCAAAACATTGACATAGCATAAACTTCATACGAGGGCTGGTCAAAAAGTTCTAAGCCTAACAAACAAAACCAACAATTGTGATTTTTTTTGATTTTTTTCAACATAATCTCCCTGCCTTTCAATACACTTCTCATATCGATATTTAAGCTTTTCAATTCAAGTCAGGATTACGTTTTCTTAGACCACCCCGAAAAAACCTATTCACGGCAGCTTTGAGGTCATCGTTGTCGTCATGGAGCTTTCTCCGCAGGTGTTCTTTCAGTTTAGGAGGCAGATGGAAATCACTTAGTGCCAGGTCTGGCGAGTATGGAGGGCGAGGAAGCTTTTCGAACCCACATTGGCGTACTGCAGCCTTTGCAAGTCGAGAGGTGTGAAAAGAGGCAATGTCATGATGTAATAGAACTCCAGCAGTCAGCATTCCTCGCCGCTTTTCCTTGGTAGAATCTCTCAGGCCATGAAGAAAATGAGTAAAGTAGGCACCGGTAATCGTCTTTTGACTTTCTAAGTAATCAACAAGGATCACACCCTTTGCATCATAGAATACACAGTGGCCATAACTTCCTTCACTGATCTTGAATTTCTTTGGTGCCTGAGAAGTGGAATGGTGTGCCATTCCATGGATTGACGTTTTGACTTGGGATCACAGGGTAGACCCATGTTTCATCACCAGTAACTAATCTCATTTTGAATTTGACGAAATCCTCCTCGGTAAGCTCTAAACTTTCTCTGGCATTGTCAGTTCATTTTTCCTTCAGATCAGAATTCAGAAACTTTGACCCCCATCGAGCAGATATCTTATTAATCTGTAAATGTTCATGGATAATAGTTTCAATGGATACATGGCTCAGACATGTGTCTTCCTCGAGTTCAGCAATGGTAATACGCCATTGTCTATATAATCTCCTTGATTGAATCTTCATTGATGAAAGTTGGAGGACGTCCAGACCTAGGGTCATCATCAAGGCTTGTTCTCCCAGCCTTAACATAGCTGCCCAACCCTTAACAGTGGAATAGCCAGGACACTTATTCCGGTACAATTGTGACACGCGGTCATGAATTTCTTTGAGGGTACTTTTCCCTTAAGCCATAAAACTTGATTATTGCTCGTTACTCGCTCTTTTCCATTTCTTTGTCCATTTGGACCCCTATCACATTCAACTGCCTGTCACTAATAAACAACCTATAACCTTGAACATGGGAAATCAGCCCCCTATTTCCTTGAATATAGGGACCGGACCCATGTCTTAATTAGACCACCCTCCAATCCTTCATACAGACACACCAACGACTAGCCTCCAATGGTTCAAACAGACACACCTACGACTAGCCTCTAATGGTTCATACACATACACCCACGAACAGCTCCCAATGGTTCATACACATCCACCCACGACCAGCTCCCAATGGTTCAAACTCATACACCCACGACCAGCTCCCAATGGTTCATACACATCCACCCACGACCAGCTCCCAATGGTTCATACACATACACCCACGACCAGCTCACAATGGTTCATACACATCGACCCAAGAACAGCTCCCAATGGTTAATACACATACACCCATGACCAGCCTCCAATGGTTCATACACAAAAAGTCAGGACCATGACTCCAATGGTTCAAACAGACACATCTACGACTAGTCTCTAATGGTTCATACACATACACCCACGAACAGCTCCCAATGGTTCATACACATCCACCCACGACCAGCTCCCAATGGTTCAAACTCATACACCCACGACCAGCTCCCAATGGTTCATACACATCCACCCACGACCAGCTCCCAATGGTTCATACACATCCAACCACGACCAGGTCCCAATGGTTCATGCACAAAAAGTCAGGACCATGACTCCAATGGTTCATACACATACACCCACGACCAGCTCCCAATGGTTCATACACATACACCCACGACCATCTCCCAATGGTTCATACACATACACCAACGACCAGCTCCCAATGGTTCATACACATACACCCACGACCAGCTCCCAATTGTTCATACATATACACCCACGACCAGCTCCCAATGGTTCATACACATACACCCACGACCAGCTCCCAATGGTTCATACACATACACCCACAATCAGCTCCCAATTGTTCATACACATACACCCACGACCAGCTCCCAATGGTTCATAAACATACACCCATGACCAGCCTCCAATGGTTCATACACAAAAAGTCAGGACCAACCTCCAATGGTTCATACACATACACCTACGACCAGCTCCCAATTGTTCATACACATACACCCACGACCAGCCCCCAATGGTTCATACACATACACCTACGACCAGCTCCCAATTGTTCATACACAAAATGTCAGGACCAGCCTCCAATGGTTCATACACATACACCTACGACCAGCTCCCAATTGTTCATACACATACACCCATGACCAGCCTCAAATGGTTCATACACATACACCCACAACCAGCTCCCAATTGTTCATACACATACACCCACGAACAGCTCCCAATGGTTCATACACATACACCCACAAGCAGCTCCCAATAGTTCATACACATACACCCACAATCAGCTCCAAATGGTTCATACACATACACCCACGACCAGCTCCCAATGGTTCATACACATACACCCACGACCAGCTCCCAATTGTCCATACACATACACCCAAGACCAGCTCCCAATTGTTCATACACATACACCCACGACCAGCTCCCAATTGTTCATACACATACACCCATGACCAGCCTCCAATGGTTCATACACAAAAAGTCAGGACCAGCCTCCAATGGTTCATACACAAAATGTCAGGACCAGCTTCCAATGGTTCATACACATACACCTACGACCAGCTCCCAATTGTTTATACACAAAATGTCAGGACCAGCCTCCAATGGTTCATACACATACACCCACGACCAGCTCCCAATTGTTCATACACATACACCCAAGACCAGCTCCCAATGGTTCATACACATACACCCAAGACCAGCCCCCAATGGTTCATACACATACACCCAAGACCAGCCTCCAATGGTTCATACACATACACCCACGACCAGCCTCCAATGGTTCATACACATACACCCACGACCAGCTCCCAATTGTTCATACACATACACCCAAGACCAGCTCCCAATGGTTCATACACATACACCCAAGACCAGCCCCCAATGGTTCATACACATACACCCAAGACCAGCCTCCAATGGTTCATACACATACACCCACGACCAGCCCCCAATGGTTCATACACATACACCAATGACCAGCTCCCAATGGTTCATACACATACACCCATGACCAGCCTCCAATGGTTCATACACAAAAAGTCAGGACCAGCCTCCAATGGTTCATCCACATACACCTACGACCAGCTCCCAATTGTTCATACACAAAATGTCGGGACCAGCCTCCAATGGTTCATACACATACACCTACGACCAGCTCCCAATTGTTCATACACATACACCCACGACCAGCCCCCAATGGTTCATACACATACACCTACGACCAGCTCCCAATTGTTCATACACAAAATGTCAGGACCAGCCTCCAATGGTTCATACACATACACCTACGACCAGCTCCCAATTGTTCATACGCATACACCCATGACCAGCCTCAAATGGTTCATACACATACACCAACAACCAGCTCCCAATTGTTCATACACATACACCCACGACCAGCTCCAACTGGTTCATACACATACACCCACAAGCAGCTCCCAATAGTTCATACACATACACCCACGACCAGCTCCCAATGGTTCATACACATACACCCACAATCAGCTCCCAATGGTGCATACACATACACCAATGACCAGCTCCCAATGGTTCATACACATACACCCAAGACCAGCTCCCAATGGTTCATACACATACACCCACGACCAGCTCCCAATGGTTCATACACATACACCCAAGACCAGCCTCCAATGGTTCATACACATACACCCACGACCAGCCCCCAATGGTTCATACACATACACCAATGACAAGCTCCCAATGGTTCATACACATACACCAACAACCAGCTCTCAATAGTTCATATACATACACCCACGACCAGCTCCCAATGGTTCATACACATACACCCACGACCAGCTCCCAATGGTTCATACACATACACCCAAGACCAGCCTCCAATGGTTCATACACATACACCAATGACCAGCTCCCAATGGTTCATACACATACACCCACGACCAGCTCCCAATTGTTCATACACATCCACCCAAGACCAGCCCCCAATGGTTCATACACATACACCAATGACCAGCCTCCAAAGGTTCATACACATACACCTACGATCAGCCCCCAATGGATCATACACAAAAAGTCAGGATCAGCCCCCAATGGTTCATACACATACACCAACGACGAGCCTCCAATTGTTCATACACATACACCCTTGACCATTAATACAGATACAGCCAAGCCTCGTTACTTATAAGTTACCAGGATCGAAATCAGGGTATGGTGGCAGAACGGATGTTTTCGGGGTCATAAAGCCATGATCGTTGAGGTAATTGTACCCGAGTTTAGTTACCATTAATGAAACCTTTCGACCCACAGTGTTGATATTAGATCATAAAGCTGTAAACACCAAAACGCCGTATATAAACTAAAGAAGGTTGGGTGTCTTCAAGCACTGCCAACCTTCAAAAGATTTAGTATTTCTAGCAAGTTCATGTGTTGTGGTGCCACGGGCATTAACAGGAAAATTCAATAGCACAAAAACCCATTGACGTAATTCGTATCACGCAAAAGTCCACTCTCCTAGTTAGAAGGACTGATGAAACGATGTCGACGAAATGCATAACGTGTGACTGAAGGAATGTTTTGCTCTGTATTTCAAATTTTCCATTTTCAAGGTTATTAAAAGCCTCTGCTTGTGTTTTCACAAACAACACTAAAAAGACCTAGGACCTCTCAAAGGGATATTTGTCATATGGATTTCGTTTGATGTCCCTTTAATATTCCCAGATTTACAAATGATATCGTGCGAGAAAGAAAACACGATTTCTTTGCACGAGTGGGTTATGTATAGCGTGTCTGGTAGCTTGTTAATTAACGTTGTAGCACAGGGCGCAATGCTCTCACGCTATCGACGTAACTGTTAAGAACGGCAATTATACATTAATACTTTTGTCATTTGTGACACCCGGTGTCATCGGTGTTTAAAAGACACTTGTGGGAAGGTATTTGTCTTTGTCTCAATGCATCTGTGTTGACATCAAGTTCCATATTGTGTATTGTAGAACGACTTTGACTATTTATGTGGCCTTTAAGGCGTGATTAAGTCGGACGACAGTTTACATAGAATGGGGGGTGGGGGGGTGGGGGGTGGGGGGTGGTGGGGGGGTGGGGGGGTGGGGGGTACGGGTGGCCCAGTCGTCTAAGGTGCCACACTATAAACAAAATCTGATGTATTGATGTGTTTTTCAAGGTTGCACGATGAACTGTGTCTTACGAACTGTTTCACTATGAGACACCTATTTGCAGTCTATATGTTATAATTACTTCATATATCTGGGTTTATTAGGGTGAATGTTGACTATTGATTTTGTGTTCAACCGGTACCTTAGACAGGTGGCCCAGGCGTCTAAGGCGCCGCGATTCGCTGTGAAGAGTTGCGTCCCTTGGGCACGCAAGAAACCTATGATTGTGGGTTCGAATCCCGGTTCGCCCCGATTATGTTTCTAGGTTTGTCAGCACCATACCCGTGCTCGTGGGTTTCACCGAAGTGGTACACGTCTGAGACCTGCATCACTTCGGGCTTTCCTCCCACATAAGCTGACACATCACGCAATCTTTAGCTGCAACACTAGGATGAGTTTTATTTGAATAGAAAAGCATGTGTGCCACTTTTTAGATGAATGCATGTTATAGTTGCCGTATGTAGTGAACTCGAGCCACCCATATATTTAGCGAGTCGAATATTCTTTCCCAACGTCAAAATGTATTGTGACCTTTACCTTCACTGACGTTCAGTGAAAGACAAAATAGCGGTAAACATTTTATCAATGGATCACTGAAGTTCGGTGATGACATAATATTTCACGGACCAAAACAATATCTGATTATAAACTTTAATTATAACCAGCCGTCTGTAGCCATAATTTGTACATTAATAATAACCCAAGTTGCATATTCTGAATAATATATGTACAGCACTCACAAATTTGGAATGGACATTTTTTTTTAACTGACGTGAAACAAAATGTAGCAAACATATTTTCATATTTCTCCAAGAAATAAAAAAAAAAATGTCTCAACATTTTTTTAAAGAAATAATTTCCATTGTGGCGTGCGAGATAAAGATTATTATGACACAGACTAGGGGCTCACTGGAAGGAAAGCCAATACAACCACGAAGCGATTGACACCGCAGACGCTGCGATGTTACCGGGGTGCCCTCCATGTGCACTGAGAATGACATAATCACGAGATGTAACAACAGTATCGCTTAGATTATATTTAGTAGTTGACAGGATATTATCATTCGTATGACGTCAGAGTTGACGTTATGAAAACCTAAATGATCCTCTTTTAAAACCTTAAACGCGAGGTTGCCATGGTAGTGCAATAAACAGACAATCCAATGTTTGGGTGGTAATATCAGTCTTCACCCTCTACTCAAGAAATATGGATTGGAACAAAGGCTGCTGAAGAGTATTGCTGTTTTGAACTGGTAGATCGATGTTCATGTTGATAGCTCACCTGATCGAAGCCCGGTGATGTGACGTGATACGTGTTCGACTATTCGTGTAGAATATTTCTTCGAGTAGTACGATATACCTTCATATACCACCATATACCGCATTGTATTGTCTAATGCCTGGATTCTTCTAAAACATTTGGGATAGCTGTGTCACCTCTTTTTTTCCTGACCATTACTCAATGTAAAGTACCAACTATTGTCAAAACAAATTGAACTCCCTCGGCAAGAACATGATACGCCATCTCTGTCGTCACTTATGACGTTATGATGAAAGTTGCATTGTTGGTTAGAATTAAAACTGATATATACTGAATCTGTAAAGATGCACCTTTCCCATACGGTAGTATTTTCCAAGGGCATCATACATATTCACGATTTGTATATAAGTAGCAGTGAGAGATCGTAAGCCAGTAGTAAGCGTTCCGTTTCTATACTGTTCCTGTAAATGGGACATCATCATTGTAGCCACTGTATAATAATTCACTAAATAATTACTATTTAACGACCCCAAATTCTGAATAAAACACAATACTTGAAATTAAACTTGAGCTACCTCTGTGATTTAAAAAAAATGTGACTTTTTGACAGTATTGTGTTGTCACACAAGCACAT
The DNA here is from genome assembly GCF_023055435.1 of Haliotis rufescens. Taxonomy (NCBI): domain Eukaryota; kingdom Metazoa; phylum Mollusca; class Gastropoda; order Lepetellida; family Haliotidae; genus Haliotis; species Haliotis rufescens. Next base: position 10,574,418 of record NW_025963891.1, on the reverse strand, counting down.
ACACCAAAATATCATATTGATGTTGATGAATTATATCAGCACATCCAACACATTTATTCCATTAGGTACCATCAGTAGAATGAAAAACGACATTCAAGAAAGGTTATCGCATATCATTCGTTATAAAGACAACATTTTGTTCAAATGAATCATGAATTCCCTGTTATTGATATCTTTTGCGAGTGTAAATAATAGCCCTATTACCGTCATGTAGGTGGGTAACATATACAACCAAAGACGTTTATAAACCAGAATAATCAGGAATATTAACCATAACTACGTTTTTATGTGCAGTGGCCATCTATCATTCCAGTCATGTGCAGAGGTAAACTATCATTCCAGACATTTGCAGTGGTCATTTTCTATTCCAGACATGTGCAGTGGTCATCGATCATTCCAGGAATGTGCAGTGGTCATCTATCATTCCGAACATGTGCAGTGGTCATCTGTCATTCCAGTCATGTGCAGTGGTCATCGATCATTCCAGTCATGTGCAGTTATCATCTATCATTCCGAACATGTGCAGTGGTCATCTGTCATTCCAGTCATGTGCAGTGGTCATCGATCATTCCAGTCATGTGCAGTTATCATCTATCATTCCGAACATGTGCAGTGGTCATCTGTCATTCCAGTCATGTGCAGTTGTCATCGATCATTCCAGTCATGTGCAGTGGCCATCTATCATTCCAGTCATGTGCAGTGGCCATCTATCCTTCCAGACATGTGCAGTGGTCATCTATCATTCCAGGAATATGCAGTGGTCATCTATCATTCCAGTCATGTGCAGTGGCCATCTATCCTTCCAGACATGTGCAGTGGTCATCTATCATTCCAGACATGTGCAGTGGCCATCTATCATTCCAGGAATGTGCAGTGGTCATCTATCATTCCAGTCATGTGCAGTGGCCATCTATCCTTCCAGACATGTGCAGTGGTCATCTATCATTCCAGGAATGTGCAGTGGTCATCTATCATTCCAGTCATGTGCAGTGGTCATCTATCATTCCAGGAATGTGCAGTGGTCATCTATCATTCCAGACATGTGCAGTGGTCATCTATCATTCCAGACATGTGCAGTGGTCATCTATCCTTCCAGACATGTGCAGTGGTCATCTATCATTCCAGTCATGTGCAGTGGTCATCTATCATTCCAGACATGTGCAGTGGTCATCTCTTATTCCAGACATGTGCAGTGGTCATCTATCCTTCCAGACATGTGCAGTGGTCATCTATCATTCCAGGAATGTGCAGTGGTCATCTATCATTCCAGACATGTGCAGTGGCCATCTATGATTCCAGGAATGTGCAGTGGTCATCTATCATTCCAGGCATGTGCAGTGGTCATCTATCATTCCAGACATATGCAGTGGTCATCTATCCTTCCAGACATGTGCAGTGGCCATCTATGATTCCAGGAATGTGCAGTGGTCATCTATCCTTCCTGACATGTGCAGTGGTCATCTATCCTTCCTGACATGTGCAGTGGTCATCTATCCTTCCTGACATGTGCAGTGGTCATCTATCCTTCCAGACATGTGCAGTGGTCATCTCTTATTCCAGACATGTGCAGTGATCATCTATGATTCCAGGAATGTGCAGTGATCATCTATCATTCCAGACATGTGCAGTGGTCATCTATCATTCCAGTCATGTGCAGTGGTCATCTATCATTCCAGGAATGTGCAGTGGTCATCTATCATTCCAGGCATGTGCAGTGATCATCTATCATTCCAGACATGTGCAGTTGCCATCTATCATTCCAGGAATGTGCAGTGGTCATCTATCATTCCAGACATGTGCAGTGGTCATCTATCATTCCAGACATGTGCAGTGGTCATCTTTTATTCCAGACATGTGCAGTGGTCATCTATCCTTCCAGACATGTGCAGTGGTCATCTATCATTCCAGTCATGTGCAGTGGTCATCGATCATTCCAGGAATGTGCAGTGGTCATCTATCATTCCAGACATGTGCAGTGGTCATCTCTTATTCCAGACATGTGCAGTGGTCATCTATCCTTCCAGACATGTGCAGTGGTCATCTTTCCTTCCAGACATGTGCAGTGGTCATCTCTTATTCAAGACATGTGCAGTGGTCATCTCTTATTCCAGACATGTGCAGTGGTCATCTATCATTCCAGACATATGCAGTGGTCATCTATCATTCCAGTCATGTGCAGTGGTCATCTATCATTCCAGAAATGTGCAGTAGTCATCTATCATTCCTGACATGTGCAGCGGTCATCTATCATTCCTGACATGTGCAGTGGTCATCGATCATTCCGAACATGTGCAGTGGTCATCTAACATTCCAGGAATTTGCAGTGGTCATCTATCATCGCAGACACGTGCAGTGGTCATCTAGCATTCCAGGAATGTGCAGTGGTCATCTCGCCATTGTATTTCGGCGAAATTCGTCATATTTCAGCAAACAAATTTCTTAGCCCAAGGGACTTTTCCTTTCTCTTTCCAACTCTAAGTGGCATTTGCAGTGATCATCTCTTTTAATAACATTGTGATCATCTCATTGTATTTAATAACAGAAAGTGTCAATATTTATAAGGCGCCATATCCACACCCTTAATCATTATCAAAGCGCTATATTATTACCGTGGTCAATGGATCGGTGTGCACACGATTTTCATTCTCAGCTCTCTGGGGAGTGGTAACCCATGCTGTCTGTGCTGCGCCAGGTTAACAATTGCATTACCACCTCACCCTATCGGGTACCCGTTTACAGCTGGGCGAACAAGGTCACTTGCCTAAAAAGACACCATATGTGACACATGAGTATGAGGCAAAGCCCAAGCCTAGAAACACTCAGGAGTCAAGGTGCCGAACACGAACACGGACCCTCATCCAACTACTTTCTTGCTTCACTTAATGAAGCAAGTCTAGATTTTCCTCAGGAATTTCCCATCTCACTGGGGCTCCTTTTCACTCCAGATGGAGTTATTTGTTTCTATCAACCATATAGACCAAGCGTTAGTCTAACAGTATGTCAAGAGCAGCTCTTGCTGGTATCAGTAATACACAGAATAGATTACAGAACTGATATATTTTTAAATGTCGCCATGCTCAAATAACTGAATATTTTTCAAAGGCAACAGTACAGAGACGTTTAATTCATTAATGCATTTCAATCATACAGAAATAAACCTTTCATTGAAACGTGCAGGGAATACACATCCCGATGTGCCCACTAACACATTCAACCAATCCTTTGTTTTGATTTCTCTGGCAATATAATTCACCACACACCACAATAATAACGTTTAGCAATCAGACGCACCACTTTTATAGGTTTTTATTTTGAGAAAAACATTGTTGATAATTATGATCATGTTTTTAGCAATATGTAGTATTTGTTCTGTTGTGATTTCCTGGTTACAGCCTCTGCGGCTATTTTCATAAACCAATATCTCCTTCAAAAACCCATCCTTTGTTAATACATATGCTGCTCATTAAACAGGAACGCCAACCATTGTCACACTCATGCTCTAATGCGCCTGCTTTCAGCACAGGTAAAATCTATACTGCATTGACCTGTACGAACCGCAATGGCATTTCAGTTTCAAAGCATTAACTTATAGAGACGTGTATATTTCCTGGATTTCAAGTTGAATCTCCTCATGTACGTCCATAGAAGGCAATTATGAACCAAATAATTGTTGTTAAAAAAACGTCAATTTAATTTAATCAGCATACAGTGTATACAGATATCATACATTTCCGAGAAAATCAATTTTTAACCGCATACAAATTTCTTTACGAGACAAAAAGATTTTAATAAACCCAAGAACGGTCATGTTTTTGCAATCATTAAATGTTCACCTTTCTCATAGAATCCATTTTTGGAACATTTAAAGCCTATTTTATCACATACGTCTCTTTGTTCGCGATAGGGCATTAAAAGCTCAAATCAAAAGGTTCCTGTGATCGCGAGCTGGTCAAGAAAAGTTCAATTACATGTTCTCCCGATCGAGGAGACTTGTATTTCTAACACTGGTGTACGATCTATATTTAGGCGATGGCATGGAATGAAATTTCAACATAAAATGATTATCGATGAAAATGCAACAATCGGTTATAGTTTTCTCCTATCTGGTTCAGATTACAGACGCACCGCGTGTATTGAATGACTAGTATTGGTGAATATGATTCTTGTCTTTATTTAAAGCGTGCAAACATTCGTTTTGAAGTATCAGATATTTAAACCCGATTTGCAATGCCAATCTCAATTTTCAATCCATATTTGTTTGTGATAAGAAGCTTATTGTATTTCAGGTTAAATCATAAGAACTCGTTTTTGACCTATCGTGTCCCCAGTTTCATATTAAATAATGACATATTCTTTACATTATTATAGCAGTTTAATTTGGGTTTGAAACATTGCATACAAATTGGTTTTCATTATGACGTCAACGCCAGAGAATTGAGTATCTACCGAAACAGATTTGATCGGCCGTAAAAGGCAAAATAGTGGTGAAAGTTATATAAAGTGATGATGTACTTTTGATCTCAAAATCCAGGTGATGGAGGAAAGGGTAAGCATGTCATGCGCGTTGTACCGCTTGCACCCACCAAGTTGCATAAAAGAAGTAATAATTTGTATATAACCTGACGCCGCGCAGCAATATTCCGACGGCCTATAAACAACCCACCAGTCGTCTAAGGCGCCGCGATTCGCTGTGAAGAGTTGCGTCCCTTGGGCACGCCAGAAAACTATGATTGTGGGTTCGAATCCCGGTTCGCCCCGATTATGTTTCTAGGTCTGTCAGCACCATACACGTGGTCGTGGGTTTCACCGAAGTGGTAAACGTCTGAGACCTGCATCACTTTGGGCTTTCCTCCCACATTAAGCTGACACGCCGCGATATAACTTGAATACTGTTAAAAGCGGCGTTAAAACCAACTCACTCACTCACTATAAACGATCCGACCAGACTATCCAGTGATAGAGGAAGCAACAAAACACATGTCCATCATCATAAGAAATCTTTACGAGTCTGAACCTGAAAGATTCCGGTTCGATATTAATGTATTCATGTAATAAGTCACATGCATATTAAGAACATAATATGTACCTCGGAACCTTTTATACAAATGTATCACTTAGATTACGTTGAAAAAAAGTATTATTTATCCATTGTTGTAATTCAAGTGTCCAGTAAAACTCGCTACCCACGGGACCTGGGGACAACCGGGAACATAGCGATTAATTCGTCACGCCATTAGTTCCAAACAAGCTGAGTGCCAATATAAGACAATAGCGCCGTCATTGAATCTATAGGACGTTCAAGTTCGAGCTATGTTTTTTACTCTTATCAAGGGCTTCTATTAACGAAACAGTTCGACCGTTAAAGAATTAGGTTTGGCCATGTATAGACTTCCAGAAAAGCCTCCTTTCTACTCCCACGCCAATACGAAACCTTCCCCTGACATAGCCCACCTTCCCAGGCACTTCCATATCCGAACATGTACATGTCTTGTTGATAAAATCAATTCGAACGAAAGAATTTTTTGGGGGGTTATGGATAGCTATAGTTCCAGAAAGGCCTTCTTCTACTCCCACGTCAATGAAAAGCCTTCTCCTGACATTACCGAACTTCCCAGGCACTTCCATCTTTTAAACGTCATGTTGAAAAAAATCAATTTGACCGCTAAAGAATTAAATTTGGCCACAGTAAGCTAGACCTTCAACAAGGTTTCCCGTTCTACTCACACGTACCATCCCAGACACATTCAGTTCGGAAAAAGTAGAAGTAGACTCTTTCGAAGAATATGGGAACAAGAGCCGTTTAACAATGATTTCCATCAGTGCCAATCCATCCTCTGAAATGTTCCTTTGGCAAATGTCATAACGTCTTCCTTTTCTGGAATAGTAGGGGTTAATGAGTCCTTCCCACGTCAACACGCGTGTCTCTTTCCGGAGTCACCGTGACATACTGAAACAGATTTGTTCCACCTTTTAGCAAATCAAGTTTTATTTTAGGCATTTCCCTTCCAGACTTATTGACTGATATATGAAGACTGTAACTTTCGAGCTGACGACGATTACAACCAGAAACCTTGCTCCCTGGGGAATAAATCATCTTGAAGTCAACTTCAGCTGTTTTCCCCCTAATCACAATGTCTGATGCACTTGCGGATCACGAAATCATATGTGGTGACTTGGCGTGCGTGTATAGCCCTTCCTAATTGGTACTTTCATCATGACATTTGTACTTAGGTAATAAATAAACGACGATATGTAGAAAGCCCTTATTATCCATACTGTTTCCTGGAAGCCTCGTAAGATCCGGCGTAGTGTAGATCTTTAGCAACCCATGCTTTCCGCAAAAGGCGATTATGCTTGTCGTAAGAGGCGACTAACGGGATCGGGTGGGCAGACTCGCTGACTTGGTTGATTCATGTCATCGATCCCAATTGCGTGGATCGATGCTCATGATATTTATTACTGGATTGTCCAGACTCGATTATTTACAAACCGCCGTCATATAGCTGGGACATTGCTGAATGCGGCGTTAAACAACAAACCAACAAACCAACCTTGAAGGACAGCTCCGCGAAGATCCGGAGGTTAGAATTGGTCTTAAGCATCCCATGCTTGTCGAAGAGGCGACTAACCGGATCGGGTGGTCAGGCTCGCTGACTTGGTTAATGCTAGTCATAGTATCCCAGTTGCGTCAATCGATGCTCATGTAGATTGTCTTGTCCAAACTCAGTTATTTACAGACCGTTGAATATAGCTGGAATGTTGGTGAGTGCGGCGTTAAGCAATAAACAATTGAAGCACTTAAGACACACAATCCATCTGTATCACATCTTTTGTTGACAAGAGAAGAGGAGTGAGTGAGTGAGTTAGGTTTTGCGCCGCTTTTAACAGTATTCCAGTTATATCGCGGCGTGTCAGCTTTATGTGGGAGGAAAGCCCGAAGTGATGCAGGTCTCAGACGTTTACTAATTAGGTGAAACCCATGAGCAGAGGTATGGTGCTGACAAACCTAGAAACATAATCGGGGCGAACCGGGATTCGAACCCACAATCATAGGTTTCTAGCGTGCCAAAGGGACCCAAATCTGCACAGCAAATCGTGGCGCCTTAGACGACAGGGCCACCCGTTCCCCCTACAAGAGAAGATATAACGAGCAGAAAAAAACAAAAAATAGATTTCATTGTTAGTGATACCACTATTATCTTTCATCAGATTTTGTATATAGTTTTTGAAAATAATAATAAATATGCCAAAAAGATGTATCCATCAACCAATTAATTAAACAATTGCAATGTACATACCAATGAACGCATTTTGAAAAAATATATATCCAATATCCACTTTTAAACCATCGGATATAAGTAAGAATGTTTTCATGCATCCATGATCTGATATCGTCCAATGAGCGTGACATTCTTACTGCTGTCCTACCGGAACAAGAAATAAAAGAAACCAGTAAAACCGCCTCATCTGATGCATATGTTTAGATATATGCACAAAGATTCAAAATTACAACTTTCCACAAGGCCTTTTATGTCGAGCAATATTCCAGCAGCACCAGCCTATGGTGTCTATATTTCACAACTTTTGAGGTTCAATCGAGCAGGCTCTTTCTGAGAAGATTACAAAGAGCGGCATACGTTTCTTGCTCAAAAGTTGTGTGATCAGAGCCACAGTATTCAAGGCTTTATAATAAGTAATACAAAGCTTTCTAAAAGTGGTATGGTAGACACGTGAAGGACATTTCCAAATTTTAGGTATCTGTGACCAAAATGATGTCTTATGCAAATCACTATTTACCACGTTTCTGTGTTTGTTCAGGTGAACTTTTCGTGAACATCTGGTATCAATACTAATTGATAAGGATTCTAAACGACATGCTTGTTATGGTCGGAACCGTGCAACTTCAAAATATAATCCGAAAGATAGTTATTTCATCTCATGATTATGTCACACTCACGGGACCCGTGAAGATCCGGGGTAGAATAGATCTTCAGCAACCCACGCTTGCCGTTAAAGGTGACTAACGGGATCGGGTGGTCAGGCTCGCTGACTTGGTTGATGCATGTCATTGATCCCAATTGCGTGGATCGATGCTCATGATATCAATCACTGGATTGTCTGGTCCAGACTCGATTATTTACAGACCGCCGTCATATAGCTTGAATATTGCTGATTCCGGCGTTTAAGAACAAATAAACAAACAAACAAACACTCTCAGGGAAGAGGGAGGGCATCCAGATAAGATTGCATCGTCTGCAGTGGCAATCGCTTCGTGGCTGGGTTATCCCATCCACCATATCATAATAATCTTTGATTCGCAAGCCACATGAGCATTTTTTCATGAAGAAGAGTTTTTACAATGTACTTTTCTTGGAAAATTATTTATATTACATAACTGTTTTCTTACAGTTTGTTAGACGTCAATCAATATATGGAATTGAAAAGTCAAATTTAGGATTACACTTCAACAAGTATTATTATTCATAAAAGCCAGATAGGGTAATAACTTTTAAAATGACCCGTGAAGTTCCGGGTTAGAATGAGTCTTCAGCAGCCCATACTTGCCGTAAAAGTCGACTAACGGGATCGGGTGGTCAGGCTCGCTGACTTGGTTGATGCATGGCATTGCATCCCAATTGCGTGGATCGATGCTCAATCACTGGATTGTCTGGTCCAGACTCGATTATATACAGACACCCGTCATATAGCTGGAATATTTCTGAGTGCGGCGTTAAACAACAAACAAACAAACTTTAAAAATGATTATTCCCTTTTATCTTTTTCGACCGAAACTTGCACAACAAGTATTATTTTGTCTGAAAGTGTATTTTGTCGTGCCAGCTCATATAGCATATATTAGTTGCAGCATTGTGATCGCGAATCAATAATTCGTTATGTAAAGGCCCTTGTTGAAAATACGACTTCGTTCTGTTTGGATTTGTCCCCCGAGAGTGTATCAGATGTTTTGATTAGAAGTCTAAAATAACAATCGATTTGCCCAAAATTGGAACTGATCCGCTTTATAGGTCACTTTGACCATGGAAAAGGACAAACGTGTGGGCTGGCTTGTTCTTTAAATGTCATTGGTAATTGATTCCTATTATTCCATAAATTAAAACAGTTATATCTGACCCCTGACATCCGATAAACCACTGAAAATCAGTGATGACACCAGGTGTTTGCCAAAAGGGTAAGCATGCCTTGCCCTACCGGTACCGCCCGCCCTTCATACAATTTGCACAAAAAAGTAAGTATTTCCTGCCTGACGCAACACAGTTCTACCCCTACCATGCAACGACAGCCTGTAAACAAACTAGACAATCACGTGATCGATAAAAAAGAAAAGTTTATATGTTATTTGATTGTTTAACGCCGGACTCAGCAATATTCCAGCTATATGACGGGGAGAAAATATTGGTATCACTACCAGTTAAATCCGTTCTTTAGATTCATTCTGCTCGTTATTTCTTCTTCTCTTGTAGGGGGCACGGGTTGCCTAGTCGTCTAAGGCGCCCTAATTCGCTGTGCAGAGTTGCGTCCCTTGGGCACGCCAGAAACCTATGATTGTGGGTTCGAATCCCGGTTCGCCCCGATTAGGTTTCTAGGTTTGTCAGCACCATACCCGTGCTCGTGGGTTTCACCGAAGTGGTAAATGTCTGAGACCTGCATCACTTCGGGCTTTCCTCCCACATTAAGCTGACACGCCGCGATATAACTGGCATACTGTTAAAAGCGGCGTTAAACCCAACTGACTCACTCACTCTTCTCTTGTCAAGAAAGGATGCGTTGCAGGTGTATGTGTTGCAGATGGATTGTGTGTCTTATAAGACACAATTGTTTATTGTTTAAAGTCGCATTCAAATGACTATACTCCAGCTATGTAACGGCGGTCTGTAAATAATCGAGTTTGGACCAGACAAACCAGTGATTGACATCATGAGCATCGATCCACGCAATTGGGATACGATGACTTGTGTCAACCAAGTCAGCGAGCCTGACCCCCAGATCCCGTTAGTCGCCTCTTACGACAAGCAGAAAAGGAAAAGTGACAAGAGAGTACCATTACTAATTAACATACAAATAACTATGATTGTTACCAACCACCATATACCAACCAGAAATTCACCCCATACATCATTATCAAACCTGGTTTTATTTTAAGCTGCTAAGTTTAGGCAGTGATAGTTGATGACATTGCACTTGTTATCAACCACAGTTTTGTAAGACATACATTCATTGCATAAAGCTGTTTTAAGCAAAGTAAATATTCAACTTGTTCATTATTAAATTATATTCAAACGATATAATTTAGACATGATTCATTCCGATACCAATAAAACGACAAATCCTATTCCATATTCACACGAAATTAGTTTGGAACTTTCTTTCTGCATTTGGGCGGTGGGGTAGCCTAGTTGTCACGCCGATGACCAAGGTTTAATTCCCCACATCGGACAATGTGTAAAACCCATTTCTTGTGTCCAGTGGCGTAAGATTATGTTCACTCACTCTTTCTGTAGTTATTCAAACAAATATGAATAGTCCTTTTTATCACACATCAAATTCTCAGTGGTCTTGTGGTAGAGCGTCCGCCCGGAGAGCGGAAGGTCCAGGGTTCGATCCCGGGCCGCGTCATACAAAAAGACGTTAAAAGATTGTACTTGTTGTTACCCTGTCTGGCGCTCGGCATTAAGGGGCTAAAACAAGGACTGGTCGGCTCGGAGTCAGTATACTGTGTCTGAGTGGGGTATTCATGTTAAACTGCGGCATGGTATCTCAGTGAGCTAGCACTATAAATCGGCATCAGTCCGGACTAGTACAAGCAGCCACACACACACATACACGTGCATGCACGTCGCTATATAAGTGCAATAATCTTGGACGCGACGTTAAACTCAATTTCACCTCACCTCACCTCACACATCAAATTGTAGATACTGACTTGATTAATTAATACTTTGTCCGAAATTGTTACAAAAAAAGTATTACAGATAAAGGTAAAAATATGTCTTTCTGTGATAGGCATGACCCTAAAGTAATGGACAATCAATGATTCAATCGAGGTACGTCGTTTGTCAGTTTATCAAGGCCAAAACGAGATTGCTGTACATCACAACAAATGCATGGCTTGTTGCGTTGGCATTGATTACCACGTCATGCGGAAAATTCTAATCCATGATGTGGACGTAATAATACCTCTGTTTAGAAGCTGCTGTGAAACATTTGACAAAATGGATTTTATGACAAAAATGCACTATTTCTGTTAATGATGCAGTAGAATGGACATCAATTTCAGAGTTATCTTTACTTTGTGAATACCCTTCAGTAACGTATATGCTATATTTGTAATATGAATGCAAGAAAACAATATGGACATTAATTTTAATTTCTGCTGTGCAAGTTTGTCTTGTGGGAAATTGGTGTACAAAGTTAGAGGACAAATCAAATGTCATAATCTAATTGAACTTCGTTCTTTGTTTTGATTGCAAACATTCAAGCAAATCCTTTTAGTTTTTGAGAATCCACGTTTCTCAAATACTTTCTGTAAATATAAAGAAAGTCCTACATGTGCCTTGATTATATTCTGTTTAATCTTTGAGATATGGTGGTACATCTGCAATTATTTCTCATTGTACGGGGTGGATGGGTAATGGGTAGCCTAGTGGTTAAAGCGTTCGCTCGTCACGCCGAAGACCCGGGTTCGATTCCCGACATGGTTACAATATGTGAAGTCCATTTCTAGTGTCTCACGCCGTGATATTGCTGGAATATTGCTTAAAGCGGCGTAAAACCATACTCACTCACTCACTCTCATTGTATGGATTTTTATTACACCTTGGAATAGCGTTCAGAAGCAAAACGGACATGGTTTCAGGTTTTAGTGCCAAGCCAAAAGGTGATGGTTCTGATGCGTGAAACTGACAATCCAATGTTTGGTGCGTCAAATGCTTTCGACTGATAATGCTTTATTAAGCAGCGCATCTCTTCACTTTCATCGTATGTCGAAAGCCTTTGTGTCTTAATGTCTTGACCACGCCAGAATCATGAAATTGTGGTTTCCAAACCCGCTTCGATGCGATTATGTTTCTAGGTTTGTCAGCACTATACCCGTGCTTGTGGGTTTCACCAAAGCGGAAAACGTCTAACACCTCCATCACTTCGGACTTTCCTCCGCTGTGATATACCTGGAATACTGCTCTAATTAGAGACGTTAAACTCACTCACGCATTGGCATTATTAATCTAAAACTATAAAATGTGTTAAAACAAATTGGACCAAAACAGGAAAATGTAATCATTGTCGTCACATATGTATGACGCCACGTTATGCTAAGGAAGAAAATATGCATTGCTGATTACAAAAGGTTTACAATGTTACTGATCAATCGTGAAATGATAACCCGTTTAATAACAACACACCTTTATTAAACAGTGTTTAATAACATAACGTGCGGTCGGAACTATGTCTGGTTGACCGCATCTGTGGTCTAGGGGTAGTGGGTCCGCCCGGACAGCGGAAGAATGGGGCTTCGATCCCCGTAATACCAAAAGACATTAAAATATAGGACTTGTTGTTACCCTGTCTGGCGCTCGGCATTAAGGGGCTAATACAAGGACTGGTCGGCTCGGAGTCAGTATAATGTGTCTGATTGTCTGATTGGGGTACGCGTGTGGCATGGTATCTCAGTGGGCTAGCACCATAATATCGGCATTAGTCCGGGGGTGGTCGGGTAGCCTAGTGGTTAAAGCGTTCTTTCGTCACGCCGAAGACCCGGGTTCGATTACCGACATGGGTACAATGTGGGAAGCCCATTTCTGGTGTCCCCCGCCGTGATATTGCTGAATATTGCTAAAAGCGGCGTTAAATGTCACTCACACACTCATTAGTCCAGACTATTACAAGCAGCCCCCCCCCCCCCCCCCCCCCCCCCCGACACACACACACACACACACACACACATACATCGCTATAAAGTGTGATAATCTTGAAGGCGACGTTAAACCCCATTTCACCTCACCTCATGATCATCAGTTGGTCCTTCGAACGGTTGCGTCGGTAGGAATGTGCAGCCGACACTGCAACGTCTACTCAGCTCCTAGACGAATAATCTACTCCCTATAAATACTACAGATACATAGACGCAGTAAACATGCCTCTCAAAAGCAGTATATGGATTATTTGCAGTTGCCTGTGATCTGTCGCAGGCCTCGCGAACAAAGACGGTCTCTGTTAGCGTAGTCGTTCAAGCATCATGGTATGTAGAGGTTTAGAGCATCACTAATAAACAAGACATTATGTCGAAGCATCATCACACCATTCATCGCCGACCCGTGAAGATCCGGGGTAGAATAGGCCTTCTGCAACTCATGCTTGTCGTAAGAGGCGACAAACGGGATCGGATGGTCAGGCTCGCTGACTTGGTTGATGCATGACATCGATCCCAACTGGGTGAAACGATGCTTATGATATCAATCACTGGATTATCGGGTCCAGACTCGATTATTTACCGACCGCCGTCATTTCGCTGGAATATTGCCCGAGTGCGGCGTTAAACAACCATCCAACATTCATTGCCGCGTCTACTTACGACCTTGAACGTTGCTACAGACTGACAGACACACACACACACACACACACACACACACACACACACACACACACACACACACACACACACACACACACACACACACTAACACACTAACACACACACACTAACACACTAACACACACACACTAACACTAACACTAACACTAACACACACGCACACGCACGCGCGCGCGATCCTACCCCTTGGATCAAATGTCGTCCTCATGTCAACCGATGCATTCTCGGATCGTGACTCTTTCGTGCTTCGAAATAGCCTAAATGGTGTACCTTAACAGTAAAGTCAATCAATTTCATTTCATGTAAATCATCTGGCAAACTGTAAACACAACACGATGAGTTGATAAAGTTGACTTGCCTTTGCATGTGTTTGTGACGGTGCCACCGGTGGGATAGGATACGCTCACCTTTTCGCGAACATCGGGTGTCATCACTATTTGATAGTGATTCATTAACACATGCTTACAACATAATCGGAATTGTACAATCGACTTTATATGAATATGGAAAGGGTTTTGTGGCTTTTAAATATATGATATACTACATATCTGAAAAAAGCTGCACACGTTATCATTGTGTTGCTACTTGAGAAAACAGTCCATAGTCGAATCATCAGCTACGAATGTTGTATTCACACGCCACTCGCATGCCAACAACGTCTTCATATCAATGTTCAATTTCGATAATGTGCAAAGTTCAAATGAATAACATTTCCCCCTTAGATACCATTCAAATACCACAAACCTGTGTATGTCAAAACGTATGAAATACACACGTTGTGACATATGCGTATCTAACGGACACTCGTTTAGAAATAAATAACTTTATCGATCCGAGTTCTAACTGTAACACAATATATAAACGATAATCTTGAACGGTTAATGTGGATTAATTATTGATACTTATCTTGTATTATTGTAGATGGTTCCAATACTATAAAACACTTAAAACATACGGTAATACCACCCGTGTGTGTGGAGGCAATGTATGTTGATAAAGACATGAATCATCAGCACACTTTTACAACATTAATATATTTACTTCATTAGATGCTATCAACAGAATGCAAAACGACATCACAGAAAGGCCCTTGGATGTAAATCGGTATAACTGTTTAAATAAATCACGAACTCCGGGTTATTTTTGCCATCTGCGCATTGATATCTTATTTGTTTCTTCGCCGTGTAGGTGGGTAACATGTATACCCAAGGACGTGAATAAACTTGAATGATCTGGAATATTGATCCTGACTACGTCTTTGTTTCCATGAATGGGAGACTGCAAATCCGTTGAAACAGTGTGTTTATGGTTGCAAGAGCCTTCTTAACATGAGTGAGTGAGTTTGAACAATACAGCTTTGACGTGCCAGCTTGATGTTAGAACTGAAACTGATGCAGGTCCAGGCTGAACCTGCACGTACCGGACCGGCGAAACAAAGAATCCTAGATATGGAGAACACGATAGAACTGACACTGCCTATTGCGGCGCCTCAGGGCTCCCTGCTAAACATGAACAGTACATTACAAATGCCTGGACAAAGAAGTACAAATATCTAACAATGTCATGTGTGATTTGGATTGGGGTGAGGTGACACGTGCACTGATCATCTAATCATCCAGATATGTGGAGTGGGTATCTATTCATGCAGACACGTGCACTGGTCATATATTCACGCAGACACGTAGCCGTCATATAGCTGGAATATTGCTGAGTGCGGCGTAAATAAACAAACGTGTAGTGTTCATCTATTCATCCAGAATTGTGAAGTGGGCATTTATTCATGCAGACACGTGCACTAGTCATCTATGCATGCAGACACGTGCAGTGCTCTTTTATTCATGCAGACACGTCCATTGGTCATCTATTCACACAGACACGTGTGGTGCTCATCTATTCATACCGACACGTTCATGGGTCACTAATCCATCCAGACACGTGCACTGGTCATATATTTATCAAGAGACGTACACTGGTCATCTGTTTATACAGACACGTGCCTTGGTCGTCTATTCGTACAGATATGTGTGGTGGTCATAGGTCATCCAGATATGTACATTGATCATAATGATTGGTGTTGTGTCCAAGTTCTTCAAAGTTGTAATCAAGGACTTTTCCTTCATGAAATGGGCATGATTATTGAGTGTGAACTCTGTTTGCTGACATTTGCTGTGGTCTTTCGCTTTTTGTTGGTATTTAATTGGTAATTCGTTAAACAATATGCCAAAAGCAGTTCGTGTTGGCATCGTGGATGCACATCCCTGCTGCCCACCATTAATGTCGTAATTCCTAAAACCTACTGGAGATATATTGATATCTTTGAGTTTTTCTGTACCAATAATATAGTGACGTTGACCTTCAGTGGCGATAAGGGAGAGTGAGTGAGTATGATTTTACGCCGCTTCCAGCAATATTCCAGCAATATCACGGCGGGGGACACCAAAAATGGGCTTCACTCATTGTACCCATGTCAGAACACCATAAAGTCCACCATCCAGCCAACAGCAAGAACAATCCGGACAAGTGTACCACATTCCGTGTACATGTAATAGTGGACAAGCTTACATTGGCGAAACATCAAGGCCCTCAAAACCCGAACTAAAGAACGTCAAAGCTCAGCCTACAAAGTTGACTCTAAGTCAGCTCTGTCAGACCATATCCGTGACAACCCCAGCTACAGCATCCAGTAGGGCACAATCAAAGCCCTTACAACCAGTCTCAAAGACTTCAAAATCAGAAACCTCCAAGAAGCCATCAACATTAAAAGATTCCAACCATCAATCAATCGTGATCAAGGTTATTACATACCCCTTGCGTATCATATCATAGTCCCCTATCAGTCATAATTCTTTTGTTTGTACTACTTGCGTCACCTGTTAAGATGTTTACCTTATATCACCCCTTTTGTGTACATGGAAGGCTTCTCCATTCAGTGTAACTACGTCCCAATCTGCTCAACTTATACAGAAGATGCCTGTAATGTACATTGCCTCATACCTGAATACATATTTGTGAACCATACTCTGTAATCACTTGCTTGATAACGGTGTTAGAACCTAAACGTCGCTCCTAATTGTAACAAGGAAGATGTTCATCCAATTATCTTATCCTTACTTAGTAATCCAACTTCTAAATGCCTTCCAAACAAGATAAGGGAAAAGATTGATTGTAGGTTTCTCTTTATGTGTCGGGTCCGCATTGCGAGAAATTTCATCATGCCTCATAAGTAATTAGATGTTACAGTTTAGACATTTTAATTCTTTAATGCACTATTTTAATCAAACAGAAATCAACCGTTCATTGAAACGTGCAAAGAATAAACATGCCACTGTGCCCACTAACACATTCAACCAATCCTTTGTTTTGATTTCGCTGGCAATATAATTCACCACATACCTCAAGAATAACATGTAGCAATCAGACGCACTATTTTCATCGGTTTTTATTTGGAGCCAAACACTGTCGATAACTATATTCATTTTTAATAGCTATATGTAGTGTTTGTTCTGTTATGACTTCCTGATTATAGTCTCTGCAAATATTTTTATAAACCACGTCTCCTGCATCAAACCCATCCTGTATTAATACATGTGCTGTTCATTACACAGAAGCGCCATCCTGTCACGTACATTCGCTAATGCGCCTGCTTTTAGAACAGGTAAAATCTATACTGTATTGACCTGTACACTGGCATTTCAGTTTCAATGCCTTAATGAATAAAGTCGTATATATTTCCTACATTTCTGGTTGTATTTCCTCATGTACGTCAATAGAAGGCAAATATGAACCAAATTAATTTACTATAAAACACAACATGCTTTCTTCATTCCCAAAGATTTAATAACATTTGTCTTTAATTCCTTTTTTACACAATGACATATAACCTGTTTCCGGGATATTCAATTATAAATCTCTCATGAACTTCTTTACGTCATTATACGGAAGAAACAGACTCAAGAAAGTCCTCAATATTAAATCATCATATATCAATATCGTTTCCATAGAATCCATTTATCAAGCAGGGTAAAGCAGATTCTATACACGCGTACAATTACACTTTATGCGTCCCCTAGATTTGCGATAATTTTGGAGTGAAAAGTTCAAACCAAACAGTCCCTGTGATCGTGAACTGTGTCCAAGTCTAATGTCAACGTCCTCTCGATCGCGAGCTGGCAGGGTAAGGTTAAATCAAAAACAGCCTGTTTTGGTGGCGTTTATTTCGAACACTAGTCTACGATCTATATTAAGATGATGCCATGGAATAAAATGTCAAAATAAAAGGATAATCGATGCCCACGCAACAATCGCTAATAGCTTTCACAGACATAGTTTGCATTACAGAGGTATCGCGTGTATTAACTGAATTATTACTCAATATGACTTTGTGTTATTATTATCATTGTAAGCGTGTAAACTTAGTAAATATTCTATGTTCACGTATCACACACGATTTAAGCACGATCTGGAATGCCAATCTTAATTCATCAAATTTCAATCCAAATGTACAAAAAACTGAAAAGTAAGTAGTATTTCAGGCTATGGAACCAGAAACCGTTTCTGAACCACATTGTGCCCAGTTTCAGTGAAATCTTATTTATAGTTTGTTTGTTTGTTTGTTTGTTTAACGCCGCACTCAGCAATATTCTAGCTATATGACGGCGGTCTTTTATTAGTCGAGTCGAGTCCAGTGATTGATATGAGCATCGATCCACGCAATAGGGATACGACGGCCACCCGATCCCGTCAGTCGCCTCTTACGACAAGGATAGTCGCCTTTTACGACAAGCATGGGTTGCTGAAGACCTATTCTAACCCGGATCTACACGGGTTCTTTTTAAAGTAGTTTTATTTGGTTTCAAAGACATCGTATGAAAACAAAGTCTAGGTATGGCGTTGATGAAACAAAAATAATCTAACACTTTATAATAGTTTATATACAATAAGTCACGATGAATATTTGGAATAGAAATAGAGATTATGTGGGGATCCGGCATATGTTTACAGATGTATTACTTCGATAACGTTGCAAAGAGTGGTGATTTCTCAATATATGTCAAATATGAAGTGAAATCTGGTTACCTCGTAGGGCTGAGTACAGATCTCTCTAACGGAGTTTCAAATAAGCTGATTACCAATATAGGACAATGGTGTCGTTAATGACTCTGCAAGGGATTTGAACGAGATAACGAGAGAATGAAGTTTGTGAAGTGATTTCACTGTATATGACCTAGTTTGTGACCAAGAGCTTAATTAATCAAATAAATTCAACCGATGATCAAAAATAATTTTGGCCATGGATCGACTTCCAGGAAGGTCTTCGTTTTACTCCCACGTCAATCCAAAACCTTCCCCTGACATGGCCTAACTTCTCGGACACTTCCATGTCCGAAAGAGCGCGTTGTTCTGACCTCAGACATTGACACTGTAACAGGTGATTTCCAAATTGAAACGCATAGAGGCTCGCACAGAATTCAGTGAATGACCACACAAGGTCAATGAATAATCCATACATTAGATTAAAACACAGTTTTAGGTTTACAATCCAAACATAATACAGTGGGTCAAATAAGTGGCAGTAGTAACAAGTAACAAGCCCTAGAATTAATGTGAGTGCTTCCACAAAGGTTCACAATATTGTCACTCTTGATTGCTTTGAAACAGGTAATTCAGTAGTAATTCAATCAACTGCTGCCATTGACGATCACTATAAACATATTGTCTACAGTCTCTACCGCCACTAACTCACCCACACATAACTCTGTTTTTCAAAACATTGAACAAGGGTCGTTTAACTGTCATTTCCATCAGTGCCTGTGTTTCCTCTGATGTATTCCTTTTTGGCAAACGTTAGACATGACTCCTTCATTATTGGACGCTTGTCTCTTTCCGGAGTCACCAGGACATGTTGATGAGATTGGTTCCACCTTTCAGCAAATCAAGTTTTAGTTTAGGCATTGCCCTTCCTGATATATTAACTGATATATGAAGACTGTAGCTGACGACGATCACTACCTAAAACCTTGCTCCCCGATGTCAGCTACAGCTGTTTTCCCTTCATCACAACTTTAGAAACATTTGCGGATCTCGAAATCGTTTGTGATGATTAGCCGTCCGTCCGTAAACGATGATACATGGAAAGTCCTTCATTATCCATATTGTTTCTTTAAATGGCACACAATTCTAATACATCTGCAACAGACAGAGAACAAGTCTGGCATTCAAACATCAGGAAATACCCTTTGAAACGAAGATACGATCCAGCAGTTCCGTTGCTTGTGGCCAAACATCATGAATTGAAATACGTAGTAATTATAATGATATATGAGTTCCTTATTATCTGTGCAAATGTGTTGGTCACCACGTCTTGCTTAACAAACACCACCTGCATTTGCTGAGGGCCATTTTCATACTTTACTCTTTTACCACTTCTTTTATCACAGGCAAGGCGATTCTCTAGGTCATTTACATAAACATGGAATTGGATGTTCAATTTCTGTCATGACAGAAGGATTGATCAACGTTTTTAGAAATGATGTTCAATTAATATATTAGTATATATTCCAAGCCGTGTCCATAAGAAAGTTTGTCATGTACATAACTCAGATCTGGTTTTAATAATTTCAGAATCCTCTCAAATGCACATAATCATACAACAGAAGACATACGCGTCCTTGAATCTGGTTTCCAATTAAACTGTGTTCTTGCATTGATATTACAAAGTACACCATCGACGTTACTGGAGGATATTAACAAATTCAGGATCGATCTGAAAGACGGTTCAATTTTATAGTCTCATTAACAGAAATAGTGCATTTGTGTCATAAAATCCATTTTGTCAAACAGTTTCAAAGCAGCTTCTTAACAAAGGTATTATTACGTCCATATTATGGAGTTGAATTATCAGTGTAACGTGATGATCAATGCCCACGCAACAAGCTATGAATTGGTTGTGATGTACAGTAATCTCGTATAGGCAATGGACAACTGACAAACGACGTGACTGAATCATTGATGAACGTTTCTTGCCCAGTAATGTAGGGGCTGAGTTCATAGAAAGACACGTTTTAGCTGGACCAGCAATATTTTCTGTAACAATTTCGGATCGACAATTTGTTTTGTGATACGAAATGAGTATTCATATCTGTTTCAATATTGACAGAAGAAATCTACAGCATATTGTTTTGTGAAGTATCAGAATAAGGCTTAAATATGTTGTTTAAAAACATAAAGACTTGTACATTGTACCAGATGTATAATCAATTGTCACTTTGCTTAAAACAAGTTTTATGCATTGAATGTGTGTCTTAAGATGGCGGTTGGTAACAAGTGCAATGTAATCAGGCTATCACTGTTTAAAGTTAGCAGATTCAAATCATCAGGTAACATACTGATGTATGAGAAGCATTTATGATTGGTATATGGTGGTTCGTAACAATCATAGTTTTCAAATGTTGGTATTTTAGTTAGTAGCTTAAAATATATAAGGTTCAGACACTAATCTCCTTCTATTTGTTTCTTTCTTTTATATTATTTTTCGCGGCCACGTGACCAAGATAACAATTTATATGAACATTTTTTTTACAGAATGTCGATAGCGTTTAACTACAATTATCATAAAGTGCATATTTTCATTCATATAAGTTCTTTCTAAGTACCGTACAAGGCAGTACCTTGCAATATGTTTATTTGTTTAGAAGACATAAATTAAGTAAGTTTTTTGTCGGATAGGTAGTGTTGGTATTAATCGAGGATAAATTGATTTCTTCTTTCTGTTTAGTGAGGGCAAACCAGAAGAAAATGGTTCTCATAAATGGTAATAATGTCGTCTCAAGATGATGGACTGAGGCATTCTGTACATAATCGGTGTTGCCATGAAGTGTAGATGCATTGAAGAGTCAGCATTTGTATTCATTAGAAGAAGAAGATACGTATTAATGATTACAGCTGTACGAAGCTGCTGAGTGATTAGTCCACTGAGTAAGAGAGTACGTGAGTGAGTGAGTGACCGAGGGTCTTTTTTCATCGCCGCTGAATAGTATTTCAGTTATACCCCTGCGTGTCACTTTATTGTGTGGGAGGAAAGCCTTGGATCCGAACTTACTTTGATATTAATCTCACACGCTTTCACTCAACGCCTTTGACGACTAGCCCACCTCTATCACACTGTAATCCAAATAAGCATGAACCCTTGATACAATGTCCACAGTGAGTTATCTGCACCTGGTTATGCTTCAACCTAAGCTATAACGCGACTTTAGCACATCAGAAACAAACAAAAAACATTTGTAGCCCTGAATATATACACCTTTCCCGTCTCACTGCACAGTGCCGAGTTAAACTAAACTTGGGTAATATATCGTTTATGTAATGTGTATAAATGGAAATGACTATGATTTTAGCAGAGTTTGAACATTGTTGTCGCTTTTATTCAATCGACCAAATAAGCTTTTATTCTCTGACATAAGAACCCAGTTTGTGTGAATTAACATCGGCAGCATGAGAAATAGCATATTTGAAACATTTAACAAATAACGAATTCCCACTTCCATGCACACGCGAGTACACCTACGACTAAAACAGGTGATGTCACGGCGAAACCTTCCCGAATCGATTGAACTAACCAAGAGCTCTTTCCATAAACAATTCGAATTATAAAGATGTATTTTTGTGGAACGGATGGAGGGACTACATTTCAGAGAAGCTCTTTTCTTCACCAACGACAATACAAAACCTTTCCCTGACGTGACATTCCAAATCGGAATCAGCACGTAGTTTCCTCAGCTTCAGATCAGAAATGGACATTTTCCCTTGTTTTCTTAGAATAAGGAAAGAAGAGCAGTTTGTACTGCGATTCCATCAGTAGCAATGTTTCCTTCCCGACGTTCCTTTGGCAATTGGAAACGTCAGACCTGACTCTCTTACTTCATGGTATAATAGGAATCAATGTACGTTAAAAGAGCCAAACAGCCCACACTTTTGTCACTTTCCGGGGTCAAAGTGACCCGTGGAGCCATCAGTTCCAGTTGGGGGCAAATCGATACATATTTTAGTCATTTCCTTCAAGATTTATTAGCTGAAACAAGACTGTAAGTTTGCATCTTCTCTCTTCAATTTGGCTCTTCTTTGTGGCTTTTATATATTTTCGAAGGTCACATACACGTTTAGGAATGATAGGGATAACTGTACTGACGAAAGTATATTTCAATATATTTTGCAATTCAAAAGACAATTATGTATATGTTATTTCTCAGGATGTTATTAATGATATTCATTTATTTCTCAACGGCTTCCGTTGACCCCCCAAATCAATATTTATTTGAGATAAGTTTTCATGAAAAGTCAAACATCTTGTATTATCACTGATTTTTTAAGGAAAATTACAGGAGATTAGGTTAAATGTTATTGAAATGATAAATTCAGTAATATCATATTCCCTTCATGACATAAACCAACTACCAACGTTGTTTATTCAAAGTTGGCCAAAATATATATCTGACAAGTCAATAACATTTACGTCAGAAACATTTGATTCAACAATTATTTAATGAAACACGGCGGTGTAACGTTATGCTGAAATGCATTTCAGCTGTTACAACATATATTCATGAAAGTCGCGATTAAAAATATGTGGAGCGGAGCAATATTTCAAGTTTGAATGCATTCATTTCAAAAGCTATTACATTTTATACTTTTGTAATTGCTAAAAAAGGTCTTTCATAACATGAATCACGAGTGTATTGTGGAATTAATGATACAAATAGCCGTAATTTACAAATGTGTACTGAGGCGGAAACATCTGACGTCATTGATTATTACTCGTAACATTGACCTTGACGCACGACTGGTACTGTCTATAGGACAGGACATGATCATCCGTGTTGCATGCATCAGGTGTCATCGACATTTTACAGCAACTTGTGTGTGTAGATTCTTGAATTTATTGTTTCCATATTTTTACGAATATGAATGCCGCTGTATATTTAATATGTACTACAAAGATCATATCAGCATTCCAGTGTAGCATGTTACAGTACCTGAATATAGGTATAAATATATGTCTAGTTGAAACACTAAAATCCATTAATTGGGATCTTAGGGGTTGTTATGAAGGCCTATAGGAAACCAGATCTTTTCTTAATACTGTAATTACATATCCTGCTTATTACACGACAAAAGCCCAACCATTGTCATACGAACATATGAAGTCGAACACACACGACTGCTTTCATCACAGGTAAAAATCTATGTGCCTGTGTTGAGCTTCAAAGGCAGAAGATTTAATCCATATTCATATAAATGATTTCCTGTTTTATAGCTACGGTACCTGTTACAGGACTAGTATATATCAAAGTTCGTCTCACTAGAATCAATTAATTTGAATTGCTTCTGAAATTTAAACGCATAATTTCATACTACGCCAAAAATGCAAAGTGGTCAGAAATCCAATGACCCTCTGAACAGAGATACATAAGGTCGACATCATATTTGCTATTATCATCATCACTTAACGATTAATGCTCGCTCAACCAGTCATGAATTTGCTATAGGAATTAACTATGTAGGGTAGGCCTTTGATAAGGACAAAAACGTTAATTTATTCTCGCCGTTGACTTTAACGCCAAAACTATGAGTACACCTCACTTCATATTTGATGTTAGATCGGACTATCTACATATCGACGCTGATCAGATATCTAAAACGTTCGATCATCAAAGTCATTTAACATAATAAAGCAGTCCAAAAAATATTGTTCACTGGAATTATGGAAAACATGTATGGCTGGACAGTTATTATTGCCTGCAGTGTTAGGTCGTGTATCAATATATTTTTTTAACTATTTTTTCTCGCACCACCTGTTGATAAGACAATGATATATTGGCGAAAACAGCGATGAAACATTTTTGTACTCATATAAATGTTCCTTATCAACCACGATCCAGGCGGTTATCATGAAACATAAAAAACAGACATTTGAAGCTGTTTTTATCATACCAAAACTATTGTCCTATTTGGTTATGAAAGATCTCGCATAAACGGATTTCATATACACTGACGGACAAAAGAAACTTTACCATAGTTTTAAATCACTCCACTTTGAAAGCTACAAAAATAGATGCATGAAGGAATATGCATTGAAAAGATCAAAATCTCAACGAAATCAACATTTATAATGACAGTCATGCAGCATCCGATACTGGAATGACGGTTTCCCGAATTGTTCAAATTCAATGACACGTCACACTAACAGCCTGCATGAACGCCCCCTGTATGAAGACACGCCGGTGTCAGGCGCGGTATTTCTGTGGTTATTTTATATCATTATCAGAGTGAGTGTTTGACATGCCGTCCGTATAAGTTATGCAACTTTTATTGCACGTATAGTTTCAACTGCCTAAGCAGCACGTGTTTTTCCCGTTTTCGCATTTTCTAAAAAAGAATATCGTGACGTGGACGAGTATCGTTTTCGGCATAGAGCATTGTTGGGTTTGGACGATGTGTTTTGCATGAATTTAGTTTAAACTTGTGTTTTTAATTTTTTAAATTTCATTTTTAATGTGGTAAAGTTTCTTTAGGCCGTCAGATTATGTTAAACATACAACCTTTTCACATAATATACGGTATATGTTTCTTATCCGTTTTGGATCTCCACGACAATACTATGAACATCTCCCATATTCCTAGTATTACATTCCCTTGCATGGTTCCAAAGAATTATTTTCATCTGGAGCGTCACAGGCATCAGTAAATTCAATGTTTAAAATAATATTTATACCTATATTTGTACGGTCTAATGAAACATATATCAGCATATCAGCCCATCAGCATATGGCTTAATAATGTGTGTGATATCAGTAGTTAGCACGGGCAACCTAAACTGAGGCGCCACAATTTCCGGTAAAGATTTGCGTCCCTTATGCGTCCCAGGAACCTATGATCGTGGGTTTAAATCGCCGTTCACCCTGATTGTGTTGGGTCGGCAGCATTTCTCTGCTCATGGGTTTTAACAAAGTGGTGAACGTCTAAGACCTGAATCACTTCATATGTATTACCTCTGAAATTCCTAAAGTGATTGAATAGTGATCAATGAGTGAATGTTGTTTAAAGCCGCAGTCAGAAATAGTCTGGCTGTTTCACGGCTGCATGCAAATAATTGAGTCAGGACCAAGAAACATGTGACTGAAAGTGACTGCCGATCCACACATTTAGCAATCAGCCAAGTCACCGAGTCTGACCAACACATCCCCTCTCTGCGCCTCGTACCACAAGCATATGGTAGCGAGGGCAAAATCCCACCCAGGATCCCAGTGGGTACCAGCCACGAGTAGGAATTCTACCTGTGTATTGGTGTCTTTCGTTATAATAAGTTCTGATGTCGTGATACAATGGTTGATTGATAAGTTCTAAGCCTCACACAGAAAGAATGGCGTAATAGTGATTTATTTCTTGTGGACCTTACATGATATCATAGAGGCGTATCCAAAAATGTACCCGTGAAGATCCGGGGTAGAATAGGTCTACAGCAACCCATGCTTGCTGTAAAAGGCGTCTATGCTTGTCGTAAGAGGCGACTAACGGGATTCGGTGGTCAGGCTTGCTGACTTGGTTGATGCATGTCATCGATCCCAGTTGCATGGATCGATGCTCATGATGTCAATCACTGGATTGTCAGTTCCAGACTTGATTATTTACAGACCGCCGTCATATAGCTGGAATATTGCTGAGTGCGGCATTAAACAACAAACACACACACACACACACACACACGCACGCACGCACGCACGCGCGAAATGAGACATCTGAGCAAAATGTTTTGCTGTGTGTACAATAAGCAGGGGTCGCGTGACATTCTAGCTCTGTTTGACGAAAGGTTGTTGCAAAGATTTGTGACTACGGATGAAACTTGTGGTAACAACTTGCAGCCTGAGCCAAATCAACAATCTGCAAATACTTGATCACTCCATGTTCATCAGGTTTGTCACGTTTCCAAAAGTCACAGAACCCTGCGTACTTTAGCTGACTTGTCACAGCCAACTTTTTTCTCAAATATTTTATTTTTGTTTGTGTGGATTTACCTCCTTGACACCTTGTAAATGTCAACAACAAAAGATGTCGCTATTACGTAATTTCATCTATGTCACACTCAGAGCTTTTAAATTAACCCCCGTATCTTGTTTTAATGTTAGTGTGTCCCATTTAACAATCTCCATCCTAGGTGAAGCATTTGCTGACAACATAAAGAACAAATTCATCAAAGGATACAGATATACTCTAATGCATCTGCTTTTAGCCAGTCTAAAAAACAGTGCATTTACGTGGAAGGCTACTAATCTGGCATTACAACTTCAAAGGTGTTCCTTCAGTTTCCATTCATTCATATTTGTATATATAAAACGTCAAACGCAGAAAATAATCACTCGGTGATCTGCCCGTACAGAGTCCAACAGGCGTAAAAGGCAAAATATTTGTAGAAACAACCTGAAAGGATCACTGAAAGCTGTTGGAATGCAATGTTCAAAGGTTGTTTATGCTATCAAGATGCGTTCTTTGTCATTATTATTTTCCTGAGAAAAACAATATGTCAAACGCTGGACACATTGATAACAATAGGTTTGGACTTGAATTATGCATTCACATGGGCACAATTGTGTCCTTTTTTTCCCAATCTATTACTGTGTGCATATGAAAGTGAGTTTCAGCTCGGATTGGCACAATCAAAACAAGGGAATTTGGCCAAGACTCTTACTGAAAGGTTGTTTGACCAGGGTTACAATATTCGTTATTGAAGCCATGTGGAGGATATTTCCAAATTCCAAGCATCAGAATCCGATGCAATTCCCTATTTTGACTTGTACCAGATGTTCCCCCATGTTTTGGGTTGTTTGTTTCAGGTGTGCAGTTGACTTTCCTTTGCATGTGTTTGTGACGGTTGCCACTGGTGGGGCAGAAAATGCTCACCTTTTGGCGAACAGATTGTATAATTACTATTTTATAGTGATTCAGAAACACATGCTTATATCATTATCGACATTGTACAATGGACTTTTTTAGCAGAGATTTATTATGTTTCACTTTGTTTATAAAAAAATAATTCAAAGTGGCATTAAATACATTGTCAGACAGTGCTACAGATGCAGGTCTAGCAAGCCGATATCATGATTGGGAATTATCAGAATAACCTCAATTACCAATGCCCACGCAACAAACCATGAACTGGTTGTGTTGTAGAGGTGTCTCGAACAAGGCTGGGTAAATGATAAACGACGTGAGTCTGTTGAATAATTGATGAATGGTCTTGACCATTATTTTATGCGCATGACCTGGTAGAAAAAAATGGTTGTATTACAGAATTGACTTCAGTAACCATTTCGCATGCCAATCTCAATGAGTCGCATGGCAGCAGATACTTGTATTTGTCATACAAATGAGTAGTTGTTGTTGACATCAAAAACAAAACGGTATCGCCTGCGAACATAAAAAATATGGTTTCAGAACTGGGCGCATTGGTAGCTAAGTGATGTATTATTTGGGTCATAACGTGATGACGCGATGGTGGTTGCACGTGGTGCTGAGCACAGCGCACAGGTCATAAATCAGGTGAAGCAGCCTCGGTGGCGGAGAATGGTTGCATGGGTGACCGCGTTCAGCAGCTTGACTCCTGAGAGGGCTTCGGTCGTGTGCCCAACACTGAAACACATGTGGTGTCTGCTGAGGCAAGTGACTGTGTTCGATATGTTAACCTCATAGCGCCTCGCAGACAGCTTGGGTTGTTTTCTCCCCGAGAATGAAAAACAAATCGAGTGCACACTGACAGGGGTAATAATGTTAGCGCTTTGATCATACAATTTGTATAAGGGGTTTAGCACAATATTAGAACACACATTCATATTTTTTATTATTATCACGTCGACGCCTTAGGTTCGATTCTCCAAGTTGGCTTAATGGCTTATATGGGTAAAAAGGGGGTAAACTCTACTCGCTCAACGATTTAAGAATATGAACTGATGTTCAGCACGAGGTATCCCGAGATTGATTGTATGTAACTGAAATTTGAAAGAACTGTTGTTAAATATGATAACATCTTCTTTAACGATCATTCCTGCAACGGTTTGTGAAACGTAATCTTTGAAAACGTAATTTGGAGTAAAAATCACTGGTTCAATCAAGTCCTGAGTAAAAATTGAATTTGCAACTACATGACCTCTATTATGTTTGAAATGCAAATTTATTGATTTGCAAAGATAAGATGTCAAACATTCCCATTATCAGTTGTGGATCATGCAGAAAAGGCTTTAAACTTTTCAAGTTTTATATGAAATTATACCTTAAAAACTAAACCATGTAGAGGTATTTTTGAGCATTGACAAAGCGCCAATACATTTTTTGGGGGGTGATATAAAACCGCCAAATTAAGATATTTTCAATTAAAAATCAAATAAATGAAAACATAAACTAAGAGGAATAGTTTATTTCTCTCCTATGTTAATATGTTACTTTACTTCCCGCACACATAAAAGCCTTCATGTCTGAGTTTTGCTAAAGTGGTTATAGTGATAACGGCGAACATCTCTTTTTTTTGAAGATTTTGATATTAGTTATTAGCTTTTAAAATCGCCTTACAGAGACATAGTGTTATGAATATCATATACATGAATACATTGGGCATATACACATGAAACCATATCTTTAAGATTAAATAACAAATGTGTGTCACATCTAGGAAGTAGTAACTATGTTTCACACAGACGAAACAAATGTCTGAGTAGATTGTGGTTGTTAAGAATTCAAAGAAGTACGATATTTTAGGATTTCCTTTTAATGTATCCATACCTCTTTAATTGTCCCCCCCCCCCCCCCAAGTACAAGTCATCTTAGTGATTACAGATTAATAAGGTTCGTTACAAAGAAAGAAAATATTATCAAGTATGGCACTAGATGTATGATTAATTCATTTTTGTACTACAAATGACCATGGATCAGCTGTATGATATGTACAAAAATGACTTTGCTTCAACCGATTCAAAAGCTCTGTGTCTCTGACATAGGAAGCCATATTTGTGGCAACGTATCATAAGCTTCATTGGGAGTATAATACATGATTGAAATTAATGAATAAAATATTCAAACTACCGTGCACACATCGATACACCCACGACATGATACGAGGATATATATTAGGGTTATTCTGTTTGTCTGTTCCGACGTTACAGTGAAACCTCGCCTGATAAAGTGAACTAACCAAGAGTTCTATTTATAAACAATTCAATCGATAAAGAATTAATTTTGGCCGTGGAGAGACTTCATTCCAGCAAGGCCTCCTTTCTACTCCCACGCCAACGCAAAACCTTTCCCTGACATTGCCTGTAGCTGCCCAGACACCTCCATATCGGAATAAGCACGTTGTTGCCTGACCTCAGAGGTGGATTTTTTTCTTTCTTCGTAGGAACAGCAAGAACACGTTTTCTTTGGAGTGGCAATGTTTCCTCTGAGATGTTCCTTTGACAAAGGCAGACATGACTCCGTTTTGGAATAGTAGGAGTTAATGTACACTGGAAAAACAAGCAGCCCACACGTTCTCCTTTCAAGGTCACAGTAACCTGCAGAACAGATCAGTCCAGCCTTTCGGCAAATCAGGTTTTATTTTAGGCATCCTTCCCCAAGTATTGACTGAAACTGCATACTCGTCACTCTGGACGTCTAACAAAAAAATCCCTCTCAGGGTATACTTCTAGTGATGCTAAAGGATCATGTTGTCTATTCGATTCTTATCAATCGTTTACAGACGCATGGTGGAAATACGATATCTATAAATGTAATGCAAAGAGAGGATATATGTCTGAGGGACATATTCTAACCAAACTGAGTATCAATACGTAACTGTGAAAACGTTAGACTTTTTAAACATATTTAGTCAGTAAGATCCTTTTTTTCAAAACTGTTTAAGGTCATATTTCTGATACACAGCACGTTGTTGTAATTATTATTTTTATAAGTATAATGTCTGAATTCCAATCTTTTCTCATCTTCTATTCTATTTGATGTACAACAAATCACAATGCGTAGAATTCATAACTGCGTGCATCGTGGAAATACAGGTTTAGTCAGGACTCGATATGTATTCTGCCTCTACACAAAATAGAACTGTCAGAGAGTATATCCTACTGTTAAGCAATATAGTGACATATGCGTTACGCTCCCACTTGACTAACGACATATTTCAGTTACCTACCTGGAGTGACAAGGTGCTGAGTGGGTGGAACAGTAAAGCTTTGATAGGCTGAACACTGATGAATGAAGAGTTGAGACGTGGTGAGTGGAACAATGATGCGTGTAGAGGTAATGAGTGTAACAACGATGAGTGGAGAGGTGATGTGTGCAACAACGATGAGTGGAGAGGTGATGTGTGCAACAACGATGAGTGGAGAGGTGATGTGTGTAACAACGATGAGTGGAGAGGTGATGTGTGTAACAACGATGAGTGGAGAGGTGATGTGTGTAACAACGATGAGTGGAGAGGTGATGTGTGTAACAACGATGAGTGGAGAGGTGATGTGTGTAACAACGATGAGTGGAGAGGTGATGTGTGTAACAACGATGAGTGGAGAGGTGATGTGTGTAACAACGATGAGTGGAGAGGTGATGTGTGAAACAACGATGAGTGGAGAGGTGATGTGTGAAACAACGATGAGTGGAGAAGTGATGTGTGAAACAACGATGAGTGGAGAGGTGATGTGTGAAACAACGATGAGTGGAGAGGTGATGTGTGAACAACGATGAGTGGAGAGGTGATGTGTGGAACACTGCGGAGTGCAGAGGTGATGAGTGAAACAACGATGAGTGGAGAGATGATGAATGATGAGTGGAACAACGATGAGTGGAGAAATGATGAATGGTACAAGGATGCGTTTAGAGGAGATGTGTGGAATAACGATAAGTTGAGAGGTGATGTGTGGATGACTGCTGAATGCAGAGGTGATGAGTGAAACAACGATGCGTGGGTAGGTGATGAGTATAACAACGATGAGTGGAGAGGTGATGAGTGGAACAACGATGCTTGGAGAGGGTGATGAGTGAAATAACGATGAGTGGAGAGGTGATGTGTGAAACAACGATGAGTGGGTAGGTGATGAGTATAACACCTATGAGTGGAGAGGTGATGAGTGGAACAACGATGCTTGGAGAGGGTGATGTGTGGAACAACGATAAGTGTAGAGGTGATGTGTGAAATAGTGATGCGTGTAGAGGTGATGAGTATAACAACGATGAGTGGAGAGGGTGATGTGTGGAACAACGATGCTTGGAGAGGTGATGAGTGGAACAACGATGCTTGGAGAGGGTGACGTGTGGAACAACGATGCTTGGAGAGGTGATGAGTGTAACAACGATGAGTGGAGAGGTGATGAGTGAAACAACGATGAGTGGAGAGGTGATGTGTGAAACAACGATGAGTGTAGAGGTGATGTGTGAAACAACGATGAGTGGATAAGTGATGAGTAGAGCAACGATTAGTGTAGAGGTGATGTGTAGAGCAACGATGAGTGGAGAGGTGACGAGTAGAGCAACGATGAGTGGAGAGGGTGATGTGTGGAACAACGATGCTTGGAGAGGTGATGAGTGGAACAACGATGCTTGGAGAGGGTGACGTGTGGAACAACGATGCTTGGAGAGGTGATGAGTGTAACAACGATGAGTGGAGAGGTGATGAGTGAAACAACGATGAGTGGAGAGGTGATGTGTGAAACAACGATGAGTGTAGAGGTGATGTGTGAAACAACGATGAGTGGATAAGTGATGAGTAGAGCAACGATTAGTGTAGAGGTGATGTGTAGTGCAACGATGAGTGGAGAGGTGACGAGTAGAGCAACGATTAGTGTAGAGGTGATGTGTAGAGCAACGATGAGCGGAGAGGTGACGAGTAGAGCAACGATTAGTGTAGAGGTGATATGTAGAGCAACGATGAGCTGAGAGGTGACGAGTAGAGCAACGATTAGTGTAGAGGTGATATGTAGAGCAACGATAAGTGTAGAGGTGATGTGTGGCACAACGATGATCGGAACAGTGGAGAGTGGATAAAATTGGAGAGGGTAATGAGCGAAGAGGGTGATGAGTGGAGTGAGTGAGTGAGTATGGTTTTACGCCGCTTTTAGCAATATTCCAGCAATATCACGGCGGGGGACACCAGAAATGGGCTTCACACATTGTACCCATGTCGGGAATCGAACCCGGGCCTTCGGCGTGACGAGCGAACGCTTTAACCACTAGGCTATCCGACCGCCCCGGTGATGAGTGGAACAACAATATCAGAAACAGTGGAGAATGGAAAAACGATAGGTGGAGAGGTGATGTGGAGAACAACGATGAGTGTAGAGTTGACGTGTGGAACAACGATGAGTTGGGAGTTGACGAGAGGAGCAACGATGAGTGGAGAGGTGATGAGTAGAACAACGATGAATTGAAAACAGCAAGCGTAGATCGTTGAATAGTGGATAACAGGCGAATGGAACAATGCTGGGTTGAGCGTTGATGACTTCGCGACAACAACTACCCAGTGGACAAGCGTAATATTTCACTTCACTCCAGTCACCTGGCCTTATATTCCCAGATACAAGTTCATCAGAGACTCATATTGGGAATTATTTGTATGACAGGATCAGGATCAGAAGAAAACTAGCATTCCTGTCAAAACCGATCTAAAGTCGCCTTTTCACGCAACATATAAACATTGAGATGAGATAGAAACTAATTCTGGTTAAATGTAGAATAATGTTATCATGATGGAAGTGGTGGACCATTAGGCAGCGCCCTTGCGGCACCGTCTGGTAACTGCGTGCAAGGAAAGCCTATTTCATTTATCCTTAATCATCCGTCTCAGACGCTATATAAATGTATACTTCTTCTTGTGCTCAATGTACACCATCAGGGAATCGTGTATATTTTTATAGTTACGATAGTTTGCTCGATAGGATTTTGTCACCTGTCTGTGGAAATGTGGAACTCTTGTCATTCATGCCACTGTGCTGAAGTACAGGGCAATAACTCTGTCATGAAATGTATTGATTTAATGACACAATACACTTACTTACTAGAGGTTCCTGTCATCAAGGATCATACTTTTTCTATTGAAACATGTTATGTTGGTCACTTTCTCACATGACTGAAATAAAGCAGTAATATTACAGATCACGAATCTTGTTGGTGTTATAACATATACAGCAGGACATGATAAAAGACACACCGCTGCGTTTGATTAACTGGACACAATCGTGTCCTTAAGTAAACCAAACATAAACTATTATTTACCAACATGTATGGGTATGAATACACAATGTCATTTAGTAGGTGGTCAAATGTAAGAAATGTTAACACTTTCTTAGTAAACTAAAGATTCTTGTACTTTTTTAGGTTGAGTCCCATCGGGATTAAAATCCACACTCCCATAGTGATGCACCTAATCGCCAACACACGTCAGCGATCTAACCGAGGCTTCAACAAACAATGAAAGTCCGACAACTTATAGTCTATATCACGCACTTTGCGTACCCCTCAGTCTACCCCCGTGAGACTTTACCCCCAAAAGTACTAGAGTCTTTAGTAAACTGAGAAAGTGTTATCTCAAATATAACATTTGTTACATTTGACCACTTACGAAATGACATTGTGTATTCATAACTTTCGGCCATGGGAGCAGTGCCAATTTACACTTGTCAGAGGGGTACACAAAGTACGTGACCTAGACTACCAGTTGTCGAACTTTCATTTTTTTGTGGAAGCCTCGATTGCTGACGTGGTTAGATCGCTGACTATGTGTGCTGGCGATAAGGTGCCTCATTCTTGGAGTGTGAGTTCGAATCCCGGAATCTGTACTTAACTAAGAAAGTGATCCCAAATATATAACACTTGTTGTGTATGGGTAATTATGAATTACGACGCTTTAACTCATCTCGTTAAATCAAAATTGTTGTATTACCTTTGAAACATGAGTTATCCACCATGATCTGAACATATGTTCAAACTTTACATGGCAGGTCAGTACCATACCTTGATTTTGGCTCTGGCGTAAAAAAATAATGGTCAAAGGTATATGATAAGCACAACGACTTTAACTGCTTGTCAATCTCCACTCCAACCCTTCATCAAGTAATAGACCAAAAGTCCAGGCATTTTGCGTTTGAACTTCTCATAAGTGAGGTAGCTGAGGGCATTTTCTTTTTTCATACTGCCTTCCTGTTCGTTAAAGATGGTATAACATCAGAGATTCATTAAAAACGTTCAACTTTTGCTACGGACCGACATAATCTGCCGATGTGACAGGTCTGTCTCGGCATACACACGCTATGTCACCTCGGGTGCGATTTTAATGTGGCAAAACAGTTTGAAGATCATTGTCCATACAGTACTATAGGAAGATCAGTGTCCACACTGGACTACGGGAAGAGCATTGTTCATACATGAATACAGGAACATCTTTGTCCATACGTGACTATAGGAAGATTATTGTCCATACAGTACCATAGGAAGATCAGTGTCCACACAGGACTACGGGAAGATCTTAGAAATATTAGAAAACATAGATAAACGTTTGCTGAATTGGAATACGTAAACTGTAACAACAATGAATATCTTTAGAAAATCAACATTGTAACTCCTGAAATACTGTTAAGTGATCCTGTGTAAGGGGTGTGTGTCCAAATTGTTGGTCGTTGTTTAGCCTGATAACCCAAAGCGTATGTTCAGTAAAACGGATGTGTAATCTCATCACATCACCATCACCCGATTGCCATAGATTTATCTAAACACAGACTTTGCATCTTTGTGACATTGAGCGTTACCGGGTGACATTTAAAATCCCACAGCTCCTGACGTTACTGTGTTAATTCACCTTCATCTCTGATTACCCTCATTTTCATAAAAGTCAACAAAGCCTTGAAAATTTCGCTCTCGTAGTATCAGGTTACAGTTAGTTAGAGTATTGATAGTATGATAGCTGTATGACGCAACGAAGCCCTGGGGAACGTGTTCACACCTGCCCAACAATCATCAGCTGTAACTACCTTCAACTATCAACCGTGCTGCTTGAAATGCTGTTAAGGTCTGAAGATCATCAGTGGCTTACTGGAAACGCCAAGCTACAAGGGACATTATTAATTATGTCCTTTGAAGTCACAGCATAGAATCCTGAAAACGCACAATTGAATCCTTCCATCAGAAATGTGTTTAGGGCATGGGCGACGCCATTTTTCAAATAACATCATTCCTCTCACGCTGCAGTAGGAAAAAAGGTTAATTGTTCTGAGCCGAGAAATGCAGTTATTGAACACTGTAACCGGCAGCATCTTGTAACTTCGACTCACATCAATCAGCCTTCATTTAAAAGGAATTGGGATTCTTTGAAGGATGGTAAAAGTAATATCAAAAGAGACTGATACAGTTTAAAGTCCCAGTTCAAATCATAACCACACAATATTGACTCGCTGTAGTGGAAATACTGCCTTTGGTCTTAGTTGACAGTGCTTCCCATAACGATGGCAATTACTTTCAAACTTCTCTCCTTTTGTTTCAGCTTGAAATGGATGTATACAAAAATGATTTAGGAACCTAGAACAAAAGCCAAAAGTTCATGGCACCAAACCACGAGTGTTTTATTGATTTGAATGTTTGATAAAAGACAGGCGTGCTATTTCTGATGCTTGTTACAACACGCTAAAGCCTTTGATGTCATCTCTTTAATGATGCGATACGACTAATCGACCGAAATAGGTGTTGGGTCGGACATCGGAAACTGCTATCGATTCAAATAAAACCATAGCTTGATGACACCTAATCGATACTGTGACGTCATGCAACTGAAATCCCCGTTTCTTTCAAGCTGTGTAGGTTTATACAGGTCCTTTATTGCAATAGACAGCTACCAATTACGTTAATTCCGTGGCCTGCATTTCAGATGTCTATTTCTGAAAAGGATTTCAACCTCTGTTATAGACACCGTTCACGGACCACGAGTCTATGGAGTGGCAGGCATAAAAGAAGGGGAAACTGAAATGGACAAGTTTTGTGTAAGCTTTCTCTTTGTGAAATCGATACCGGCGGGTTGATATCTATTTAAAGTAGTGAGAGTGGTACTACACTTTGCTAGGGTTGTTGCAAGTGATTGATGGGGGAGTTAATTGGCGTTCAGAAGCAGATATTGAGGATATTCTTGTTCCCGCCTGACTATTACCGAGCGTGTTGACACAGACGAACAAAGCTTATTGTGACCACGCCATGGACACAGCCGGGCTCATGCAGATTAGGGGCAATATATCTTGTATATAGCAGTGATGAATCGTTGATGGCAGGAGATGGCGAGTTATGGTTATTGATGCCACAGGGAAGGAACCTCGATTCTCTGGATCCTCCAGGGACTATGCATACCGGAAGCAGCGTCCACACGAGTGATGCAATATCATATTAACTATGGTACTTGGAATACACGTTCAGACTGGCTTGTGAAAACATGGGATCACTGGGTAGTGGTACTTTATTAATATTCTTTGCCTAATATAATGTGTCTGCATCACATATTTGTATTTAAATGGACGTTTTGTCCGAGATGTTTCTTTACATAAATCAAAAAGAAGGTAAAGGACACACGATCATTTCATAAGACTATAGTTAATCTGTCGTGCCATGTCAGATAACTTATAGGAATATAAAAGGATCCGGGGTTCTTAACTTCTTTTGAGTAGTATATTTTTTCATACAGTTAACAAAAGTGGCGCCTGATTAATTCGGATGGATTACTTTTCATAAAATTCGTCGTTGTGTAAGTCTGTCTAGATAAAAAAGAAGAAGATTTAATTGAAAACTTGATTGTTTCCAAACTATAATGGGTTCTAAATTTAAAAATGTTCGACGTCAATAGAATTATTTAGTTCGTGTCCTGATGTTTCTCGTTTATCAAGTTTCACACGATTGCCGACTCATAATATCATACTATTACATATTTGTACTGCTATTTTACTGTAACATAAGTGATCAATAGTAGCTTCTTTTTTCTTAAAACCATTATGTTTGACATGCGAAACTAAAATATATCACACGCAATGTTATACCGTTTGTTGTTGTTTTTTGTTACAAACCTTCAGAATAAAATAAAACATTTGTCAAAAAATTCATTTCACAAAATGGAAGCTCAACTCGAAAGTATAAAACCTCAAGTCTAACATCGATATCGTACCAAAGTAATGGCCCCGTGGTACGCTGAAGGAGCAAGGACATTCCGTGAGGCTCCGTTAATCAAAGACATTACTTGGATTATGGCTCATACAATGTCTTTATCGTTAATTATGGCGGAAGCCATTAATAAAACCCTGACTACGCAAATATTTAATTTTCCCGAAAGTCTCCCATTACGGACATGTTCTTTAGCCATAACTGCAGCAGCTTGTAGCAAACAGACTCCTATTGGAAAGCGCCACCGTCGTTACGAGGGTAGTAGAGGGGACGATATTCTTCAAATGAGCTATATCTAATAGAATCGCGTTGGGATTTATAGGTACTGTACATCGTCGGAGAGGGACAACAGACTCCATTGTGCTTGTCTAGACATTCTCACTTTGTTATCTCAGAGATATATAAGATCTGTACATCCGACCAGATTAGTCAATTCAGCACGACAATGACAGGCCGTATTAGCATCAAGGACGATGAACGTGCTACTTGTATACCTTACCTAATCTAAGACGGTCGTTTGTTCCGAATAAAAAAAAGATGTATTTTGTGTGAAACAAATTTCATCCTTGGATACACCTAAAGTATGCTTGTCTACACTGTCGGTTCCATACACCAAATGAACCTTTGCAAAGTATTTAGAAGATAATGGGAAAATCGCGATCCTGTTCGATCCATTGATAGAAACACTGAAAATATCTCATCGACGTGCAATCAACTTAAGACAGCTTATACCAGCTCGACAGTTCTGTTGCTGGTACAGTAGTTATTAGGCTTTGGAGGTTGAGGAAAACACATTTTATTGAATGTGTTTATTTACACTTTTGTATTATCAAAGCATGCTTAGAGGTTGAATACTATTGTATGCAAAGTGTGAGTGGTGAGTGATACCGCTAGGACATGCTTACCCTTTTCGTGAACACATGGGGTCAGCATTGAGTATCACTGATCCATTTCCATACTTTATGAATATTCCTTGCCTAATAGAATGTGTCTGTGTCACGTATTTGTATTCAAATGGGGTCATCACTGATCTTCACTGATCCATTTCCATACTTTATGAATATTCCTTGCCTAATAGAATGTGTCTGTGTCACGTATCTGTATTCAAATGGGGTCAGCACTGATCTTCACTGATCCATTTCCATACTTTATGAATATTCCTTGCCTAACAGAATGTGTCTGTGTCACGTATTTGTATTTAAATGGGGTCATCACTGATCTTCACTGATCCATTTCAAATACTTCTCACCACTATTTTGGAATGGAATGGAATCTGTTTCGTTGGATAATCGGACTGATTTTATATTTATCTCAAATGAGATGTTCAACTGGGTATGTGTGGATTATCTTTTCTTTTAGTGCTTCCATGGTACGCGGTTTTTGCTGCTGGGTTTTTTTTTCAAATATGGATACTCAGCTTATAATGCTAAAAAAATAAGAATTATAAGTGCGAAAGTAATACGACACCTCCTTATTGGTATTGGAATCTGTCAAAATGGAGCGAGTGGAATATATCTTACGTGTAGACAGAAATGTAGCAGATAATCCCCTGAGTGTTAGGTCTGTTCAATTAGCGTCTTGCACCCAATACGTCGAACCAAAGATTGAACATGTAACAAATGTTATATTTGGGATAACACTTTCTGAGTCAAGTGCAGATTCTCGTACTTTTTGGGATTCGAACCCACACTGCCAGTGTGAGGCACCTAAACGCTAGCACACATAGTCAGCGATCTAACCCACTCAGCCACCGAGGCTTCCACAAAAATGAAAGTCCGACAACTGGTAGTCTAGATCACGTACTTTGTGTACCCCTCTGACAGGTGTTCAAAAAGTACGAGAATCTGTACTTTACTCAGAGAGTGTTATCCCAAATATATAATTGGTTACATTTGACCACTTTCTAAATCGCGTTGTGTGTTCATAGATTGAACAGTTGGGCGCAACACATTTCGATATTTATGTACGTTCTCTAATAACTACCTATTTATCACCCATATTCTGCAAGCATACTTGAGGACAATGATTGCGCGCACTATTCGGTCACTATGCATCCATAAACCATTAAACACCATCCACCAAAACGTCACAGAAACATAAACAGTGACCTTTAATGACAACGAAACTCACATCCTTGTAGCCTATTGCCTGAGTGTCTCCACAGTATCCAAGTGTTAAGAGATGCCACATTTCATCGATGTCTGAGCCGAAAAATGACTCCTTTGGCACCAGCATCTTCAAGACAATAGACTCCTGATGATGAGCTATAAATAAATATGCAACGGACGAAGAGCGGACAACGGGTTATGACTGTCTTAATAGACTAGCGATCTCACTGAATAGCCTCTCGCCTAGGGACGGCAGAACACATTCATCAAACTAAATGCGCAGTTCTTGGACGTTGCGGCAAGAACCTGACTGGAGAGACCAAGCACTTGAATGTACCATGCTCACGTTGTTCTTGAAATAAATCGCCCTATTATGTAGTGCTGACTTGACAACTTGCATGTAGGAGTACTCATTTGACATTCAAATGACACGAAAGAAATGGTTCTGCGTGTGTGAGGTAAAATTGCAATCACTCTTGCAGCTTTAAGCAGGGATCTGGTTCATGCGCTCTGACTATGATGAATATCGCAGATAACGTAAACTCGTTAATGTGAGTCCAGATAAAGAATAATTCTTAGTTCTGTTGGGTGCAAAACACCATCGATATAAATAATGAGCAGCACAATGAAGCAGTTCTTACGTCAACTGTAGTGGGATATGTTTGGAATGAACAATTTGTTTTATCGTTAAAGGGTCTTTGTTGAGACCAGTCACGTTAGTGTTAAACATATGTACTCACTTCATCTTTAACTACTTCGAATAATCATTTCGTTTACAGAATATCAAAGCACCGATGAACAGTACGGTTTATGTTGATGCCTTGTGGCTGCCACGACTCATCATTATGCCACCAACCTTTAGGTCACATAATCACAGTGAGTTTTCTATTATTCAGTTATTCAGTCAGTTTTTCAAATATGGACCAAAATATGAGCAGTCGCCTTTAAATTGGGATCACAAGTATAAAATCATTATGGATGCTATCGATGCATATGGCAAAAAGTGGACCAAAAGGGAAGAGGAACCTTCTGAATGTCTTTGAGAGTGAGTTCAATCAATGCGTGATGTCATTGGTTGAATGAAAAAGAGGAACCAGAAATGGAACAAACTTATTCTGTCCCAGCCAGCTGTCATCCTAAGTCTGGCTACCCTACATGAAAAGTTTGTAATTGTTCCCACAACCTAGGCCTCAAATAGCATAACCATTATATGTAAGCATCACTACATTAATTATTTCATCAAAGAACTTGGTATAAGTGACCTTTCAAATAATACCACTTATGAGACTTGCATGTTGACTGTGGAAGAAATTTCCCAAAACCATGCACCATTCTATCAAGTTTTGATTTGGCACTGAAATCTGCAGACATGTCCATTTCTCTTTTGTACTGGAATCCAAAGCTCCGCGAAAATCCATAGAAGGAGAGATATATTACTGGAACCAATTAATGTACCACTAAATACCTGTCTCAAAGATTAACCACAATCCTTAATACAATCAAAGAACCAAGTTCAATTCTGTCAGAACAATCATTTTTTCTCCTTTTCACTTTCCCACATGACAATCTTAAATACTGCATTTCTTGACCCATTGGGGCTTTTGTTTCAAAACGTGGTGACCATAGATACAGGTACATATCTATCTTCAGAGGTTCACAAATGTGAAAGCAAACGGTATCTGAAGTTTCCGGAGTAAAGAATATGTGAAACGCTGGACTTGCTCATTGATAACAGTCATCTAGGTAAAAAAAAAACACCTGCGTGACAACAGAAATCCCGAAATGTTCCAATCCAAAGAATTACCTTTATCGATTCACAAATACTTCAACTTGAAGAACAGGGACAAGACCGGATTACTGTAACAATCTTCCAACTGAGGTTTCAGCAACTGCAAAAGGTCACGAATTTGGCCACGAAGTTTAACTTAAGCTTCAGGGTTATTGATGATCTCATATCGTTCAATAACCATCAAATAGTTAATGCCCTTCCACTGATTTACCAACCTGAACTAGAAATAAAGGAGTCCAGTGAGACCGTCGCATCTATTTCATATTTAGATTTATGCATAAGGATTCAGAGTGACAAAACACTCTCTACAAGACTGTATGACAAGAGAGATGACTTCAACTTTCCAAAAGGCATCTTTTCCTTTATTTCAAGCAATATACCAGCGGCTCCAGCCTTTGTTGTTTACATTTTACAAATTTGGAGGTACATTCGAGCATGCTCCTTTCTTCCAAGATTTCAATGAGCGTCATTCGACATTTGCTGAGAAGTTGTTTGATCACGGTTACGCCATACATGACCTCAGTAAAGGTTTCAAAATGTTTTATGGTAGGCATGTGGAGAACATTTCCAAATTTGACGCATCAGTGACAATAATGATGTCCGATGCAATTCTGTGTTGTGACTTGTACCATATGTTCCGTTGTTTTTTTCAGGTGAATAATTCACTTGCCTTTGCATGTGTTTTGACACGGGTGCCTCTGGTGGGGCAGGATACGCTCACCTTTTTGCGGACACCTGGCATTATCACCAGAGTGATTCATAAACATATGCTTAGTCGGACTCGTACAATCATCTTTGCTTTTCGCAGATATTTCTTGTTAATATGGATAGGATTTTGTGGCTTTTATTGGTAATATTTTAGTGCTATGACACAAGTGGAACGCCTGAAGTGGACTTCCGACATTGTATCCACTTGGGAATCACACCCGGGTCAGTAAGCCACCTCATTTCCCCTGCATCCACGCTGCTCACTACTAACTCAATGGCATCATCCTGTGTTTTGTCTATTCTCAGCTTCATTATTTGTGCTGTACTCCCCTGGAATGCCCCTAGTAATGACAGTGTCTGGATGCTGTACTAATGCCACGGGGGGCACGGGGGGCCCAGTCGTCTAAGGCGCCGCGATTCGCTGTTGCGTCCCTTGGGCACGCCAGAAACCTATGATTGTGGGTTCGAATCCCGGTTCGCTCCGATTATGTTTCTAGGTTTGTCAGCACCATACCCGTGCTCGTGGGTTTCACCGAAGTGGTAAACGTCTGAGACCTGCATCACTTCGGGCTTTCTTCCCATATTAAGCTGTCACGCCGCGATATAACTGGAATACTGTTAAAAGCGGCGTTAAACCCAACTCACTCACTCACTCACTCACTGATGCCACGCTGTTGATATTGCTAAATTCACTATATCATTCAAATATTGTGGGTTAACACGGTAAAAACTGCCGACTTGACGTCATTCAAGATTGTTCAAACGTGGTGAATGTCAACTTGGAAATCAAGACAACAAACTGTATGATTTTCTATGGTGGTCTTAGGCACTCACTTTTCAGAGTTGCCTCCCTTGTGAAAGATCCGTAGGTTCGAATCCCTGATTAGTCCCATAAAACTGAAGTTTTGTTCAAATGGGTGACTGTAAAGTCCAAACCACTTAGAGGTCAGTTAGTCGATACAAACTCACCCTCTTTTTTTGAAAATAACAAAGACGCACGTATATAAACAATAAATCGAAGAGAGTGGGCTTTGTCGACATTTACAGTTAATAAATTGCTGAGATTGTACCTAGTGTCTGGTGCGTTTTTTCTCTATTGAAACCGATGTGGCAATAGTTGTCATGATAACTCTCTTGCCTTTATTTGGTATCTTTCCTGTACATCATTTCATCACAATTGTCAACACTTATGTTACCATGACATTAAAGGGTGATCTAATTTGATTGGTTAATTTTCCTAATTTGAAGTGATGAATGAGCGATTACCACTTCTGACCTCATCACTGCCCTCAAGACGTGCGCAAGAAATAGAGACCGTTTTAAATAAAACGCATTTCAATCATAGTAGAATGGAGGTAACGTATTCTGTAACAGTTAGTTACTGGTCAACAACGAACCACCTCAAAATGTAAAACAGAATATATTTATCTCCTAATTAATACACGTCTACGTAGAGACTGTCGACCAAAGTTTCAATCAAAATATTTCTCTCTTGTTCGAGTACACTACGGTATAAGAGAGTGATCAGATCAGATCCCTTTACAATTTTAAGTATTATATATACTGAACTTCAAAAGAAACGTCATAGATATATGAGAAACCTTATTTGTCCAAACACTGTAAACATACTGTGAGATATATTAAAAAGATGAAATTAAAGCGTCAACAACACTAGTCTCACAAGTCAGTATCTCGTGTGTCCGCCATGTGCATTGATGACTGCCGTGCAACGTCGATACATGGAATGGATGAGGCGGTTGATGAAGGCCATAGGCACACACTCGAGGAACGCCTGACGCAGTTCAGCTGCAGTTGTCGGCCTTGGTCGGACGTCATTCAGTCGTCTTTGAATCTCGTCCCACCTGTGCTCAATGGGATTTAAATCGGGACTGAGGGCAGGCCACAGCATGGTTTTGATGCCATTCTGCTGGAGGAAGTCTCTTGTTGCTCTCGCAATGTGGGCACGCGCATTATCATGCTGAAACTCGTGGCTGCGGCGACGTGCCAAATGAGGTATGGCGTGTGGTCACAAGACTTGATCAATGTACCGACTGCTGTGACACCATTGCCTCTCCCTGGACCGATGTTCTGGACGACAACAGGGCCGACCCTC
Organism: Haliotis rufescens; assembly: GCF_023055435.1. NCBI lineage: Eukaryota > Metazoa > Mollusca > Gastropoda > Lepetellida > Haliotidae > Haliotis > Haliotis rufescens. The sequence goes on along the minus strand of NW_025963891.1, from coordinate 10,529,884 downwards.
TGTGCAAGACCAATTCCAACCCACACCATGATGCTCGGACCACCCAACGAGTCTCTATCAACAACACAAACATCCGAATAACGTTCCCCACGGCGTCGCCAGACTATCTCTCTCTCTCTCTCTGCCATCTGCTGTTGAGATACAGCGACGGCTCTGGTGGCTCCGGTCGGTCATCTGTAGTGTCGGTGGTCTGGTACCGATGCTGGGGCCTGTATATGGGCCTTACGTGGACTTGAAATGCATTGGCTAGTTGCCGGGCGGTTTGTCCAGCTGGCAATCGTCCAAGGGCTTGGTGTCGCTGATTTCTTGTCAATCTTGACATGTGGTAGCAATTCAACAACGAATGAATGTTATCCGATCTGGATAGGCAAGAAATGGGGGAACGCGTGTACATTTATATGTGCACGGAACTCACGTGCATCGGGTTACCATGGCCGTTGCCGTGATACGTTTGGGTGATCGGTTTTATTGTCATCTGCTTTGTTTTTTATCATCAAATTCATTTTTTTCCGGACAAGGTAATGTTAAATTTTAGAAACTTTGACAAAAATTACCCAGATATCTAAATGACAACTTTTCATGCAATGTTACTAGGGGTGACGTTTCTTCTGCGGTTCAGTATATATATGTTTTGTGTGAATTGATTAGCAATGAAAATTATTGAAGAGATGGGGTTTATCCCCTTCAAGTAAGCTGTGATTTCATATTAAAGAAATCCTTGTGGTCGTACCTTACATACTTGGGGCGCCCGGGTAGCTTAATGGTTAAAACGTTCGTTTGTCACGCTAACGACCTGGGCTCGAATCTCCACATGTGTACAATGAATGAAGCCCATTTCAGGTGTTACAAAAACTACATTTTATTAAAGATTTTGGACAGAAATACTGTAAATCGTGAAATTAATGCGTCTCCAAAAGAATGCGACCGCTGGCCCCTAGTCAATAATGCGACTCAATATGAATGCGACACCCCCCTCCTTTCAAGCATCAGTGGATTTATATCTAAAGAAAATGTCCTCTGTCAGGTTTACAGGAGAATCCTCACCCTCATCCAACCTTACATTAATCCAATCACACACCAAATAGCACCGCTCATTAGCACTGATTAGAGTACTTCCGCTAAAACAATACATGCGCGCTGGCTCGTGTCGGCCTTTGATGCAGTCGCAAACAACAAAGACACCGTGTTGGGTGGCGTCTGTCTGGACTTGCAGGTGTGATCAGTGATGACCTAAGTGTGTAGAACTCTTGTCTTGACCCCAGCAGTGACAATTCACAGGATGTAATTAGTGTTTGAATGGCATTGTTTATATACTTGTTACAAGTGCTGCTCAATAAACAGTGATGTGGAATACATAGTTGTTTGTTTTCAGTGTATGTCTGAGTTGGTATTTCTGCTATCCAAAATGTCTTATTGTTGATATAAATGCGTTGTTTAATAATGCGAGCAAAGACCACTCGCATTTTTCGCATTTAATTCACGCTCGCGTTAATTTCAAGATTTACCGTACACAATTAAATATATATGCTAGACTAAGTATATATGATCCTAAATGCTTCTATAAGTTATATTTTAAACGTTTGAGCGATTTAGTTTACTGGTGAGAGCCAGTTTGGGTTTTGCCCTGTGCAAAACTGGCCCAAGCTCGGTGTTCACTTGTAATCTGAGTTGGTATGTGTCTTTGACTCAAAATATTTGACATTATATAAAATGACACATGCTTCATTTAGCGCATAGAAGGGGTGACATTTTTCAAAGATAAGTAGATATATATGTGACAATTATTGTGACATTATAGCTCGTTATATATCCTCTGTGCCAAAAGATTCGAACAAATGTAAGTACGAAGCTGCAAAATATGCATTCAGATGTTTCGAAATGTCACACATGAGCGTGAGTGTCTAGTTTCTCCGTGTGGGTATTAATCAGGCTGCTATTTATATCCTATGTGGGGAGGTGAGTATGGAATTGTAGTTTTATGATTTGAAATTACAGGACATGGATATCAAATAAAACCTTGTCCTTAGATGCTCTCTTACCAAGAATAAGTTCTATCATTTTTGTCTATTAGTTCATTATTTCAAAACGGACATATTTAATTGGTGGGGGAGTCATGATTATGGGAAATTTAGTTTCAGTAATGCTTTGGATACTGCGGGTAACTTACAGACAGTAGTTGAAGACGTATCTCGAATAAAGAACACGAAAAGTCGTATCTTGAACAATCGATAAGAAGACTTTTCTACTGGGCATAACGACAGGTATTTCAAACACAACAGGACGTGAAGACTCGTATCTCGAAGACTGGACTCGAAGACTGGACTCGAAGACCCGTATCTCGCAGACTGGACCCGAAGAACGGTATCTCGCAGACCATCTTCCAAGCTTCTACCCTTGCCACTGCAAGCCCACTTTTCTCGGCTCGATGTTGGCGATCACGAGTTGTGCACCTTGTAATGAAAACGCGATATCCAATCAGATCGCTATTTTTAACTACACAGTATGGCTTCACAAAGATGGCGACTACCATAGACGACGACGATCAGATAACGAAAACATTCGCGATTTCATCCCTTGACAGCCCACTGAGGCAATTGTTGAGGGGTTTAAAACAGGGAATGAGTGAGTGAGTATGGTTTTACGCCGCTTTTAGCAATATCACGGCGGGGGCACACCAGAAATTGGCTTCACACATTGTACCCATATGGGGAATCGAACCCGAGTAACGGCGTGAAGTGTGCACAGTTTAGCATCTTGGCTACCCCACAACATCGGAAAGAAATATTCGTGGCAACTAAGACAGGCAGCGGGAAATTACTTTCATACGAATGTGAACCAGTCGTGTGTAAGGACTGTTCTTACATCGTATTGCTTACGACCATTGTACTCAGAAAATACTTGTCTTCGCTTAATTGTTGAAAGAACGGCAGCGGAAATTCGACAAGCTGTATGGCAGTGGCCATGTTTTTGGAACCCGGATGTTGATTTCATGAAACTTTCTCTGATTGGACTATCGATATGTGCTATAATCCAATCATATTTAGCACAGGAAAGTGGACTTGATGTGGCAAGGGTGGCAATTTTATCGAAAAAAAATAATTGACCCCGAAAAAAAGAAATTGCCAAACACTTTGCTTGTTCCAAGGCGTATTTCTTTCAAAAAATCCGGTTCACAGTTTTAACTAATAAATATGTGTGGTTTTGTTGCTGTTGCTGAAAAAATATCTAATCTCGATACAAAATCCCAAGGATCGTAAAACTACACCATGCTTACAATTGGATAGCTATCACCCGCTGAAAGTGTCATTCCAACGATTCCAGAAGGTCGTCATCTACTGCTAAACTTGTTTGTGACTGGGAGCAAAGTTCAGTCCCCTCATATACCTTCTCAGCATGCTGCTGTATATCGCTACATGTGCAGGTTACTGCGTGCTTACGGTGCTGTTTAATTTCAGTAAACGTCATATTTTCATCATTCAAAAGTTGTTCAATCTAGATTATGACACCACTGAGGAAATTGTATCTTTACATTTGGCCTATGGTGCGATGACTTGAATACGCTTTACCTTTAGGGATACGGACCCCGTCTATTGCATCCATTAGCAATGTCTCCTGAACAAGAAAACTTGAATAATAATGAAACCTGAATACAGTGGACACCGCCTAAACTGGCATTTCGTAGTACCGGGAAGAAATGTACTCCGCTGAATTTATGTATGAGTAGTCAGGATTCTGAAGGGTCACACAGTTACTTCATACAATATATCAAGATAATGGAATTCGAGCTAACAACTTTCATTTGAGTTGAAAACCTGCACGTTGTATATTGCCGCCGTTTTTAACACACATGGGAAGTGGGCTACAGCTGGTTAAAGGTCGCCAAGCCGAGGACCTGGTTCGAATTCCAATCCTTATAGTCCCCGTCGCGAGATTACTGTAGTATAGTTCATCCCTGTATAAACCCCTCTCTCGTGTACATAGGGGTGGTGGGGTGGCCCAGTTGTGAAAACGTTCGCTCGTCGCACTGACGGCCCGGGTTCGATTACCCACAAACGTACCATGTGAAAGCCCAGTCCTTCTGTCGCCCACCGTGATGGTGCAAGAATACTGGCTAAAAGCGGCGTAAAATCATACTCACTCACTCTCTCATGTACGTCGCTTAAAGTACTCCCTCGACACAGATTGTAATGTAATCTTCCAGACTGCAGTATACTGGATACACACTTCAAAAGATAAGAACACGTCCCATTTTAATTCTGGAAACCCAAAAGTCCAGAAACTCTACGCTCTTTGCCCAGTCTCGGTTAAAGGTATTTACAAAATTAAACATGCCGTTTTCATGGGAACATACCAAGGAAGAAAAAATGAAAAAGAAATTGTTTAAAAACTCAATATTTAGACTATGTCGCCCATGGGCCTGCCCATGGGCGAAGTGTGGCCCATGGGCCTGCCCATGGGCGAAGTCTGGCCCATGGGTAGGCCCATGGGCAGGCCCATGGGCGAGAATATGTTCCTCTACTTAAAACTCATGTTTTTGTTTCGCAAATACATTTAATGGATTCATTCAAGTATCATGACACAAAATTTAACTCATTTTAACTTAATTCAACGATTTTATAGCGATATTGAAATATTTCGCCCATTGGCGAGAAAAAGGTTTGGCCCATGGGCGAGAATATGTTCCTTTACTTAAAACTCATGATTTTGTTTCGCAAATACATTTAATGGATTCATTCAAGTATCATGACACAAAATTTAACTCATTTTAACTTAATTCAACGATTTTATAGCGATATTGAAATATTTCGCCCATTGGCGAGAAAAAGGTTTGGCCCATGGGCGAGAATATGTTCCTTTACTTAAAACTCATGTTTTTGTTTCGCAAATACATTTAATGTATTCATTCAAGTATCATGACACAAAATTTAACTCATTTTAACTTAATTCAACGATTTTATAGCGATATTGAAATATTTCGCCCATGGGCGAGAAAAAGGTTTGGCCCATGGGCAGGCCCATGGGCGAGAATATGTTCCTTTACTTAAAACTCATGTTTTTGTTTCGCAAATACATTTAATGTATTCATTCAAGTATCATGACACAAAATTTAACTCATTTTAACTTAATTCAACGATTTTATAGCATCAACTAACTGTTTGCAAGTATATTGTATCATGTGAAATATACTTTATATTATATCATTACATTACTATTTAAAAAGGGCTTTTGGTTGGATGTTTCCTTTAGTTCTACAAATTTCACCTGTTTTACATATTGTAGCGATCTTTAATGAACACGGCCTTACCTCTCAAAACGTTTTGACAGTTTATCATACGAATTCATGTGCGTGTACTCAAATTCATTGGAGTTATTTTCCACAACATTAATTTTTAGTTAGTTTCTATTTCATTTCCCATTTTATGTCCCGTTGATACATCACACTGGGCAATTACGTGACACTAGGTATGCAATATACAGGTACGCGTGCGCGTATTTTAATGAAAAAAACTATTCGTCTTTTGTTGCATAACGTTTGGCTGAATATCTTACATTCTAACGAAATCTCGAAATAATTATTTAATTACAAGCAGTGTCGAACTGACCAGTAGGAATTATGTTTCAATGCGATTGAGGAAAACGTGAGTGAATATTGTGACACTAAAGCAACTTTTAACCGCATTGTCACTTTTGGTATGAAAATGGTAATAGTTAAGAAAAACGTAACAGCCTTCTTATGATAATTCTCATATTCTCATTAGTACGTTGTGTCTAATTACAGTGTCGGCCTTCTTTACAGGTGATTCTACAGTACTTGTTGTCGGTCAATTACAATCTGCCACACCACGCGTGAATAAACAGTTATGCAGGTGTTGCTGTGGGCAAATACCTAGCCTGTACATGTATATTTTTGTGGATACATGTATTACATATTTTCGTTGATATGTGGATATATTAAGCACCAAGACACAAAAAGTTTATGAAAGATGAATTTGTGCCTTGATATATATATTCAACGCGAACGAAGCTTGTATTTTCTCCGCGATCCTGATGTGTATCATCGTTTAATTGGTCATTCATTAAAAGTATGTTGTGAGGCGATATCAAAGGAGCCGCTCAATATACACAGTGTCGTCCGTTTCGCGTGAACTACCACCCTACCCTGTCAGTAAGAGTTATGTAATCGGTACACAAATATATTTGGTGCGATGTCAGTGTGGAAGGAGTTTGAATTACGTCCGCCAGTGGCCACAGAAAGTATAGTACCAATCAACAAGGCCAATGCCGTACTAATAACCTAGTAACTCGCGTAACAACGGCTGTCAATATGTCTGCTACATCTACCATACCATCATCCCTGTCACAACTGGCGTATTAACGGCTTATTCAAAATATTAATTGTAGAAATGTCGCTACCAGACTAACGTACGTCGTATTCAGTCCTCAACTGGATGTTACATTCCTTATATCAGTTAACAGCCCTGTTTGTGAAAATATTTACTAGACATAAGATTTAAAGACTAATAAAATCAATTGTAAGACCGCATAGACCATAAAACCGAATAAAATATGTCTTGGTATCATCTCTTGTGTATTAGATGATGGCAATGACCGGAAATGTTATAACGTTTAGATTAAGAAGGAGAAACATTAAAGTGTTTTACAATACTTGGAAACATGTGCAATAAGATGTAGCAACATAAACATGCATGGAATAGGGAAAAAGGATGAAAACAAATTGAAAAGGATTTTAATACAAAATTATCGAACTAAATAACTTGCCTGAACAGAAGGGGTACCCAAACTTGTTTGACAGTTATTCGTGTGTTGTAGACTGTCGAATGGGACTCATGTGTGTACGTAGGGTACGCATATCTATTGCAAGTTTTAGTACTCATACACTTTCTCTTTTTGTGTTTTGTTTGTTTGTTAGTTGTATAACGCCACACTTAGCAATATTTCAGCTTTATGACGGCGGTCTGTAAATAATCGAGTCTGGACCAGACAATCCAGTGACTGACATCATGTGCATCGATCCACGCAATTGGGATACGATGACATGCATCAACCAAGTCAGCGAGCCTGACCACCCGATCCCGGTAGTCGCTTCTTACGACAAGCGCTGTCGCCCTTTTACGCCAAGAATGGTTTGTTGAAGATCTTCACGGGTCTATTGAATGCAGGGATTTGTGTAAAGTCATTCAGACAGCATACAATGCCAACTAAAAAATTATACTCAGTGTCTCCGCAAAGTAATATAGTACGGTACTTAGAGTACATGTGAGATTATACTCAGATTAGGGAGATGTTTAATCCATATAACGTGTTATTATTCTACCTAACAATGTATTTAATGAAATGAATGCAAAACAAACTCAAAAGGTTTCATTTAAAAAACTACCCCTAGTCTTGACTTATAAAACAACTGCAACCCGACACAGATTAAACGCAACTTACAAACACAATCATAATCTGGTTAGTCTGTATCACTCAACGAGGCCGCTTACTCTGCCCACAGTATGACAGTATGGGGCAGTTCAGTAATTAGGAGCCAAAACCAGGCAGGTACGCTGGTCACACCTGACTGGTCTGACTGATGATTAGGTCGTCTGACAATTGGGAGTGAACCATAGCAAGAAGTATCTGCGAAACTATTTGCTCCTTTTATGGGACCGATTAGTTTTATTACCTTGGGCCTCGGCACAAGCGTGGTGTTGGAAGACAAGTTATACATGTACATCCGATATGGTGACTGTTTTTCGCTATTCATATTCTAAATACATTCATAATACCTCAACATTTTAGTACTCCTTGAAACTTTACAATCACTTCAATATGTACAATAGATTGAACGAGAACACTTGATATATTGCAGATTATTAAATCATTGTCTCTATTATCAGCCGCTACGTTTGTATCGTTTGCATTGTACAAAGAAATATTTTATCTGTCCTTTTGCAGATTAAGCCTCAGAATGTGCTCATTCGAATTAGGAACGAAAATAATTGCTTATCATGAGTATATATGATACAGTTAAAAGTTACTTGTACACTGTAGACGTATTCACTTTAAAGTCGCATACGACCTTCGCGAGCGAGTTGAATGATCCAGGTTAATTGGAACAAAGTCTAGAAAGGGTTATAAAGTTTTGTATTTGGCAATGTGTAGGTTTGTTAAATATAATTTTTTAAATTCCTTTTATTTCAATATGTAAAAACATAACTATGCGCTTAAAAACAGAGCTGACTTGATGGGAGATAGCCACCTCAGATTGTCTGTTGGACACGGTTTAACCTTACTGTGTCCTCACCCTGGTTGTTGTTACCGTTGTTATAAGGGATTAAGAGCTACGGCTCATTGCATTTTTGGTTACAGTCTGTATCACTAAAGTGGACATGTGCAGGTGAACTCTGTTCAATTACTATATGAAATGCCCCAAAATGTGAACTCCAGACAATAATAACCTGAGGGTAAATCCATGTGCGTCTGCCTTTCCCCTCGTTCACCTTCGAAATCCTTGATTATTATATCATGCCAGAGTTCTGAAATTCAGTGACAATGTTGCTGAACAGTAGAATCTGATGGACGTTTTGTGCAGAACCTGTTTGACACTATGGGTTCCAGGACCACTAACACTCTGAGCTGAAAAAGTTCGGTCCTAACCGCACCCAACATCTACAAGTTTGTAAGCTTGTAGACATCATTAAGAAGTAATTAACAGTCCCATGCTGAGACCTTTCTCAAAATTCAGACCGGTGGCAGGCTGCCAACAAAGAGAAGAAAATATCGCAACCCCGACACGAGTGTGCTCAGTCAAACAATGAACTTACGACCGGCAGAAAACAACTTCAGTTGAGTATGCCGATGCTGTATCTCAGCCGTGTTGGCATGAAAATTTAAACATGCTAATTAAATCCAAAATCGTATAAATATTTTTAATAGAAACCGTATCTTAATTTGTTCTTGCACTGCATCATATCGTGTATTTCATCTGTATATGTGTAATGTGTATATGTATCCATGACTACACTTATACCGCATATTCTGCAACAGACTATAATTAATCACCTTATTATTGTCTCTCCATTTACCATGGCTGACTGCACTAATACCCTTTTAACAGTGGACACCGATATCAGTATACATGTAGGCTTTTTCTTCAAAAAGGAATATGCAGGAAATTATATGTAACAATTAACTGTGTACTAATTACATGTTTTAATGTTATCAGTTTTACGTTCTGAGATACAGTGATGTAAGCATCTTCTAAAATCTTCTAAAAATATAATAAAATACAAAACTCTCTGCCGTAATTTTTTGTGGAAATCATTCGATCAAGTAAAAATGACTGCGTGACAAGACGAATCAACTATTCATACCCGATAAAAGAAACTGCCGTATTTTTGGAACAGTGCTATAACAAGACATTTGAAATTTCTAACAAGCAGACACATTAGAGACAGTGACTAGACTTCATGTACGTATTCCGTATCAATCAAAGGTGTAAAAAAACTGAAAATCATATCTGTCGGAGACCTACCAAATTACCAAGTTTTATCATTACTATATTTATTACAATGCAAATACTTTAGTGATACATTTTTTAGAGACGAGGGCATACACACAAGTATATTGCTTCCGTGTGTGAATGCAGGTTGTACTTGGTATCTAAGTTCTCAGTTTCATACCGGTTGTATAACTGAATTTGTATATGGAACCATGCGTACAGCATGACAATTACTTGCTATTCGTCAGTTTACAACACACATAACACGGTCAAACAATTTTAGGCACCGCTTTTGCGAGTTATTTAGTACAATAATGTTTTATTAAAATCTATTTCAATTTGTTTTCACCATTTTCCCTATTGACAGTCGTTGTTGCGTGCGTCAATAGGTAATTAGTACGGATTGACCTTGTTTATTGTTTCTATACTTTGAGGATTTCTGTGGCAAGTGGCGGACGTAATTCAAACTCCTTCCGCACTGACACCGCATCAAATATATTTGTGTACCGATTACATAACTCTAATGGACGGGGGGGGGGGGGGGGGGGGGGGAGGAGGTGGTAGTTCACCGGACGACACTGTGTATATTGGGCGGCTCCTTTGATATCTCCTCCAAACATACGTTTATTGAATGACCCTATTAAACGATGATACACATCTCGATGAATATATCAAGGCACTAATTCATCTTTCATAAACATTTTTTTGTCTTTGTGCTAAATATATCCACATATCAACGAACATTTGTAAAACATGTATCCTAAAAAAAATAAACATTTTCAGGCTAGGTATTTGCCCACAGCAACACCTGCATAACTGTTTAATCACGCGTGGTGTGGTAGATCGTAATTGACCGAGAGCAGGTATTGTAGAATCACCTGTAAATAAGGCCGACACTGTAATTAGATACAACGTACTAATGAGAATTATCATAAGAAGGCTGTTGTTTTTTCTGAACTGTTACCATTTTCATACCAAAAGTGACAATGCAGTTAAAAGTTGCTTTAGTGTCACAATATTCACTCACGTTTTCCTCAATCGCATTGAAACATAATTCCTACTGGTCAGTTCGACACTGCTTGTAATTAAATAATTCTTTCGAGATTTCGTTAGAATGTAAGATATTCAGCCAAACGTTATGCAATAAAAGACGAATAGGTTTTTTCATTACCTAGTGTCACGTAATTGCCCAGTGTGATGTATCAACGGGACATAAAATGGGAAATGAAATAGAAACTAACTAAAATTTAATGTTGTGGAAAATAACTCCAATGAATTTGAGTACACGCACATGAATTCGTATGATAAACTGTCAAAACGTTTTGAGAGGTAAGGCCGTGTTCATTAAAGATCGCTACAATATGTAAAACAGGTGAAATTTGTAGAACTAAAGGAAACATCCAACCAAAAGCCCTTTTTAAATAGTAATGTAATGATATAATATAAAGTATATTTCACATGATACAATATAACTTGCAAACAGTTATAATTAGTTGATGCTTGAAAGGGACTGACGAAAACATGGGCGAAATATTTTAATAACGCCGTAAAATAGTTGAATTAAGTAAAAATTAGTTAAATTTTGTGTCATGATACTTGAATAAATACATTTAATGTATTTGCGAAACAAAAACATGAGTTTTGAGTAAAGAAACATGTTCTCGCCCATGGGCCTGCCCATGGGCCAAACCTTTTTCTCGCCCATGAGCGAAATATTTCAATATCGCTATAAAATCGTTGAATTAAGTTAAAATGAGTTAAATTTTGTGTCATGATACTTGAATGAATACATTAAATGTATTTGCGAAACAAAAACATGAGTTTTAAGTAAAGGAACATATTCTCGCCCATGGGCCTGCCCATGGGCCTACCCATGGGCCAAACCTTTTTCTCACCCATGGGCGAAATATTTCAATATCGCTATAAAATCGTTGAATTAAGTTAAAATGAGTTAAATTTTGTGTCATGATACTTCAATAAATACATTTAATGTATTTGCGAAACAAAATCATGAGTTTTAAGTAAAGAAACATGTTCTCGCCCATGGGCCTGCCCATGGGCCAAACCTTTTTCTCGCCCATGGGCGAAATATTTCAATATCGCTATAAAATCGTTGAATTAAGTTAAAATGAGTTAAATTTTGTGTCATGATACTTCAATAAATACATTTAATGTATTTGCGAAACAAAATCATGAGTTTTAAGTAAAGAAACATGTTCTCGCCCATGGGCCTGCCCATGGGCCAAACCTTTTTCTCGCCCATGGGCGAAATATTTCAATATCGCTATAAAATCGTAGAATTAAGTTAAAATGAGTTAAATTTTGTGTCATGATACTTGAATGAATCCATTAAATGTATTTGCGAAACAAAAACATGAGTTTTAAGTAGAGGAACATATTCTCGCCCATGGGCCTGCCCATGGGCCTACCCATGGGCCAGACTTCGCCCATGGGCAGGCCCATGGGCCACACTTCGCCCATGGGCAGGCCCATGGGCGACATAGTCTAAATATTGAGTTTTTAAACAATTTTTTTTTCATTTTTTCTTCCTTGGTATGTTCCCATGAAAACGGCATGTTTAATTTTGTAAATACCTTTAACCGAGACTGGGCAAAGAGCGTAGAGTTTCTGGACTTTTGGGTTTCCAGAATTAAAATGGGACGTGTTTAAGGTAAATGAATCTACGCAATCTTGTCGACTTTCACAGTTCGTTGACAATTCCATTTTGAGGAGTTGATAACAACATCTGAATGTAACTTCAAAATGAGTTTAGTTTAGTAGATAAAACGTTTGTTCGTCATGCCGAAGTAACAAGTTCATTGTCCACATGGGTACAATATGTTTGTTTAAACATATTATATTCAGATTGAAATGGATTGGGAACAAGTTATCAAACTTACAACCCCTCTCCATGGTATTTACAAAAGCTTGTACAGTAAATCATATACATTGAAAACAAAAAAGAAGACGAGTGCATAGATATAAAAGAAATGTACAAAAGGGAGTCTAGTATATTTACATGAAATGTTACCCAAATCTATTTGTATGACTTATAAATATTTGCACTGCCTCAAAGAAATGTTGATTTTCGATAATGGACAAATATTCATTTCCGTTTAACATCAAACTTAAATCTAATTTAACATTTGTTGTTCACGGCGTTCTGTAAGATGTCCCGAATTATTATTAACATATATTTTCTTTGGTGGACATACAATGGACACTCTAATAATAATGATATGCGTTTTCACATGGATTACCACATTGACATATTGGATCACATTTGATCTCTATTCTGTATAAATCACAATTTAACTGGCGTTTCATATATAAATATTTGACTTTCTAACACCTTAAGAAAAATATGGAGGTGCAATACCTTGCAATTTTTGTATGACTTGAATTGGGATGTAGATGTACAATTTCCACCTGCTGCAGGAATAGTGTTCCATAACCTTACAGCTGATGGAATATAAGATGTCGCTGAGTGTTTTAATCTAGCATATGGAATCACAATATTCTCTCAATTTCCTAAATTATATGTTACATTTGAACCTACAATGGTTGGTACAATATCTTTAAGATAAGTTGGCACAATAACATTTAAATTTGTATTTTGTAGAACAAACATAGCTTACGTTTCCTCCGTCGTTCTATTAACGTTTCCCATCCTGTTTCATAATACAGATGTTTATGCGAAGTATACTTTGGGAGCCCAGTAGCTATTCTGGCAGCTTCTAGTTGGAGATTTTCTAACTGAGTTGATGATTCTACATTACACACATCCCACACTTCACACGCCTATTCGAAATGGGGTCTTATGAAAATTGTATATACTTTATTTAATGTATTTCTGTTCAATATGAATCTTAATTTTCTCATTGAAGTTATCATTTTTCATGTTGATTTAATTATGTTATCTACGTGACCGGACCATTTTGCGTTTAATGCAAACGTTATACCCAAATGTTTATGACTTTGACCTTTCTTAACTTTACATTCAAAGTAAAGGGTAATTAGGTCTGATTCATCTTTTAACGTTTAACTTAATACAACCGCTTCTGTTTTATCTGGGTTGTATCTAATTAACCAGCGTTTTGCCGAGTTACATATCTTGCTTAGATTTAAATTTAGAGTTCATTCAGCTAGCTGATTATCTGGTGAAGAAAAGCCGAGTGGTGTATCGTCAGCAAAGAGTATTGTTATGCAATCTAATCCATCGGCAATATCGTTAACAAATACACTGAATAAAAAGGGACCTAACACCGACCCCTGTGCAACGCCAGCCTTCAAAATCCTTGGCTTGAATAGAGCCCCGCTTCTGATGACAGGCATCAACCAAGTCAGCGAGCCTGACTACCCGGTCCCGTTAGTCGCCTCTTAAGACATGCATAGTCGCCTTCTACAGCAAGCATAGGTTGCTGAAGACCTATTCTTCCCCGGATTATCACGGGTCTAAGCAATAATGACTTCGTCAAGTTTAAATAAATCATTAATAAACCTTAAGAAAAAGCAACTGTGTCCGTTGTGAAGAAAATCTGACCTGAATGAAAATGACTTGGTTATGAGTGAGTGAGTGAGTGAGTGTGGTCCTACCCTTGCTATAAGCAATATCATGGTGGGAGACAAGTACACACAGAAATGTACACACACATTGTACACATGTGGGGAATCGACCCCGGTTTTTCAACGCGATGAACAAACTCTTTAACTACTAGTCTACCCCACTACTGAATACTTATATTAACTTAACAAACGCTTTCGGCTGGTACAAACACTTTTAGTCAACTTGTCTTTTGGACAGGTTGAGCATTCGAACATATACTAAAACCAAATTAAAAGCTTCACAATCCTAAAATTTTAACATTTTGACCAGTTATCATTGTGGGCCCTTATTGTGTATTTAAACAGTAATGGCCACCTATTGTCTTCAGATAACACCCGTTTTTGTGCAGGTGAATCGATCAAAATCATGTGAACAGCACTATAGTGGCAAAAGTGTTTTTTCACGTGCAACTGGTCACGTGGCCATAATACCGCACGTGTTTTCAGCCATACTTGTTAGCAGTCATTAACAAAAAAGGAAAAACACAAGAAAACAAGTCTTTACGGCCATTTGTTATGCCACGCCTTTCAAATGTGCAACGTGAACTAGCCATCGGCATGTTGCCGACGGGAACGTCCGTAGCTGAAGTCGCAAGGACGATGGGTTGTAGTCGACGGACTGTTTATGATTTACAGACGCGTCTACAGCAAACGGGTACCACAGCTGATCGCCCTCGGCCAGGTCGACCACGTGTGACGTCACATGCAGAGGATCGTCAGATTGTCTTACGTCACCTCTGTAACCGATTTTTGACGGCTACACCAAACAGAAATGACCTTTTTAGGGGTAGACTGAGTGCGCAAACTGTTTGAAACCGTCTGAGAACTGCTCACCTTCAAGCACGACGGCCATACTGCGGGCCGATTCTGACTCAATTACACAGACGTCAACGTCAATTGTGGGCACAGCGACACTTACGATGGACTCAGAGGAATTGGAATCAAGTCGTCTTCAGTGATGAATCCCGATTTAATCTTCGATTTGCTGATGGTAGGGCGAGGGTGTGGAGGCGCCGTCATGAACGTTACGCCCAGTGTTGTGT
>NW_025963891.1:10474731-10509731 GCF_023055435.1 Haliotis rufescens | reverse complement strand
ACGTCGTCCTGTTCTCCAACCACGGCATCGACAAGCACGACTTCAGTGGGCACAGGGTCATCACAATTGGCGTCATCGTGAGTGGAGGCGTGTCATCTTCTCTGATGAAAGTCGCTTTTGTGTCTCCCATGCAGACGGAAGAGTCAGAATTTCGCTGCGTCGAGGTGATCGTTTCGCTGACAGAAACGTTGTGGAAAGGGATCCATGGGGTGGACCTAGCGCCATGATATGGGCAGGGATTGGACTTAATGCGAGACTTGGACCTATGTGCTTTCTGAATGTTGGTCAAGGTCGGGGACACGGCGTCACTGCTCAGCGGTATATCGACCAAGTGATAAGACCCCGCGTTGTTCCATTTTTTGCACAACATCAACAACACATTTTCCAGCAGGGCAACGCTCGTCCCCATGCTATCAGTGCTACTTTGCCTTTCTGCAACAACGCAACATCCTCAGCCCTGATCTGAACCCCATCGAACACTTCCGGGATGAGGTTCAAAGGCGTCTGCACAATGTGCGCCCAGTCCCTACAACTGCCGATGAACTACGCACAGCTGCTCTGGATGTGTGCAGGAGGATCCCTAGGGCCTTCACAAATCGTCTGATCCACTTGATGTACAGGAGATGTGTGGCAGTGATCAATGCTAATGGTGGTCACACCAGGTATTGACTGACATTTTGGGCATTGACCCGAAACTGTGTAAGCCCTTAACATTTGAAAAAAACAATTATGTCATCTGCCTTTTAATCCATTTAACTGTCTTCAGTCAAATGTTTGTCAATCTTGCCCTATTAGTATTTCTTGTCTTTACTGTTGAAAATAAATAACATGTATACTGCATACTCGACTTGCGTTTCTTTTGCGTATGAGTATAATGGTAGAAATATATGCGTGCAATACAATTCTGTCATGAAGAGCCTCACCGTTAATCAAACCACGCCCTCCCATCACTATAACTGGTAAACAGAAGCGATTGAGGGAAGAGCGAGGGTGGGTGGGATCTATTGTCTGACATGATTCTTCATGTGAGGGTGTCAATAACCTGAACTTTTTTGTTTCGTCCAATCATCAACATGAAAAGAATACGAAAGGACGAGTGCAGCATAAGTATTTGTGGCTTTGACTTTATTGCGAGCGTTCAGCTCTGAACTCCAGATTTTTCTAAAGTCTACATTTGTCTTGGAGATGGGCAGTCTGGAGTTTGTCTCTAACCTGAGTCCCTAAGTACGTATAGGCCTGACCTTCCACGAGATAGTCAATAACTCCTCCTCCCAGTAAACTGACTGATCCCCTCTCTTCTACCTTGCCACGTTTCAGGTGAAGAATGTTACACTTGTCCATCCCAAGGGATATCATTAGAAAAGAACTCGACAAGGGGAATCTGGGTTTTTTTCAGTTTAGATTCTCCTTTTGCAAGGTTCAAGGTCATCTATGAAACGGAGTTGAATAAGGGGTTTTGGGGATCTGTGCTGAGGGGGTCAGGATGATCATCTTCCTCTTTGCAAAGCGAAAAACTAGAAGGATTTAGCTACAAACAGAATATCATTAAAGGATTAAAGGAATCGTACAGAAATATTCTTCTTCTAATAGAAATGAATTCCGAAGTTGATTAGCAATTCATTAAAGACTTGAGTAAAACAAGTTCAGGGATGCATTCCAGTGACTTCAGAATCCAATCGTGAGGTACAGAATTGTCTGTAGTCTAACCAACACATTGAGAGGTTACGGTGGTAAGTTTTAGCCTCTTCAATGATCATTTTGTAAAACAACAGTTGCTACTTGCAACCCTAGCATCCATTTCTAGCTCCTTTCTACTCCATGTAAATAATATCAATGGAAGTGCTGTAGGACGACACAAGATCTGTAAGACACCCTGTAAATAGTTTGGGTTGTGTGTTCAGACAAGTAATAGGCCGGAGGTTTTGGGGATCAGTCAAATCCCCTTTCTTTGGGAGAAGTATTGTTCGACCTTTGCACAACCAAGGCGGACCATCCCCTGTATCCACAAAGGAATTTAAACAGTGAAGTAATGGTGTTTGGACACATGGAAACAGTTTCCAATACCGGTTTCGAATACCCTGGCGCCGAATTAGATTTGGACTTTTTTATTACATTTTTCAGGCAATCAGGTGTAATGAAACACAACAATGGTGACCTAACTTTGTCGTGTACAATATCATTGTAATCCTCTACCCATGGTTCCTCGAGGTTACAGTTGCCGGGTACAGACCACGACTGTTTCCAAATCCTTTCACTGGAATCCATGGTGGGTCTTTTCTCATTACTGTCACTGGTTGCATGGAATTGCCTGTTCAAACCTTAAAGGGGAAGTGTAGACGCAAAAATCACTTTCTTTCTTTTTCTAAACAAAACGCAATTTTAGAATTAATTAGTATCTGTGTTTGAAAATATACACTCATTTTTTCACAGTGAAAGTAGGAAGCTCACAATAGTGTGAAAATGATATGCCGTTATGAGGCCTTCGTTTTTCGAGCTAAACAGGCCTGAGTTATCCCCCTTAGATTGTGACGTAATTGGTGCCAATTCAACTGGGTCCCTGTCTATTCTCAACGCAAAAGATATCAAGTACCAGTTTGCGGTAAAACAACATGGCCTACGACACACTCCGGCGCAGTGGTGACTCAGCATAACACTATGCTGGCTGGCATCTGAGACGCTAGAATCACACACCTGTACCTACACCACGTGAAGCGGCTCTAACAAAGCATGATGACGTCATAACGTTTATCAATTGGCACCAATGACGTCATATTGCAAGGGGCATAAGCCATGGTGTTTTTGTTGTGGAAATAGAACACTTGGTAAATGTGAAAAATATAAACCGTTTTAATGCGAAAAATATGTTAATTAATTGTGATATTTTTATATTTTTGTCTATGACACTTCTAGGTTAACACTTTTAATGTGGAAAAAGTACAAGAAAAATAGGTTCATTTCCGTGTGAACTTGCCCTTTAACTTTGCCTTCAATGAATCGAGGAGTTGATTTAGAAATTTCTCTTTTGTTGTCTTATACTTTGTTTTCAGTTTTTCCAAATTGGTTTTTGGTGTTTTGACATTATTACCATGAGAAACGTAATTTCAAGCAAAGTTCTTTCCTTGTTTCAGTTAGTTTTATTTGGAACCGGGTTTTCCTTTGCTGATTTTCTTTATTCCCCTTTTTAGGTTCATCGTCTTTGGAAACTCTATAGCGTTCCTCCAGTGTTCGAACAGCAGCATACACACAACAGTTAATGTCATGCAAAGAACAGTCGGCATTGAGAGTGACTGACACAATGTCATTTAATTTATCAAGTTAATTCTGTGGAAATGATTAAATTGTTTAATTGGCCTCCGCTTCTCAATTAGCAAATCACAGATTTGATTATGAAATGGCTTAAACAAAATATACAACGGGTCATTAGAAGGATAATTGACAAGACGGATCGGAATCGAGAGAGAATTTTAACTCTTCGAGGATGACATCAGGTAACATGTTAAACTGATACTCCCTGATTTTTTTGAGAAAATGGTTTAAATTAAGTCGTTCCTTCGAACTACTTAAACAAATCGATCAAAATATGTCGTGCTGTGACGAGACATGGTTCACTAACATGAAATACTGTTCTCTTAACATGCGCCTTTTTATAAGAATGAACGAAAATTGATTGACATCGAGAGCGGTTACATCTTCAAAACGTCTATCAAAGCCACTTTAGGAATGCACTACTTCAATTATAATTGGCTTGGAATGGACTAGTGTGTCAGGGCAGCGAAATCAACACGTTTATAGCAGCTATTTGAATGGAATTGAGTGCAATATGCAGAGATATGTTCACTATTGCTTGATGTGAGTTAATTGAATAGTCTTGACGTGATTAGTTAAATAGATATGTCAAGTAGATAAACTGCCAGGCTAAAGAAAGACTTTTAGTATACACCCACGTTTGATGCTGGCTGAAAATGAAACAAACAAAAGTGGTTATTCGATGGTGATGTATCACGCGTATCACAGTTGTGTTTTGTACCTTAAATTTGCAGTGTCTCGGTGGCTACTGTACGATACCATTGCCTTGTAGTGTTTCGTTAACGTAAGTTTTGGTCAAATCCAATTTTCAGCTGTAACCTTTCAATTGCACGTCAATTTATAAAAAAAAACGTTGTTCATGTACTTTGTCACACTAGTATTAATATTGGAATTCAAACAGTATTTCTTTGCGAGTCCAAGGGAAATGCATGTGTGATTTATAAAGCACGGATGTCAAAATATGGAATTCAGTTTAATATACCATTTATTCATTTTTTACTTACATCGTTATTTATCATATTTCCAAAATAGGTATATCCGTTATGACGTCACCGTAGATCAATATGTAGATCATGCACCTGGGAAATATCTGGATATCAACCAATGGTGACGTCACCAACGGTAAATATTTGGTATTGACTTACAGCTTCGACTCCACGTTTTGTAAGTGTCTTTCCCCGGGGATACTCAAAAGAACAATGTATTAAACATCGTGAGATTGACAAAACACATTGATATATGTATGTTGCATTTTAATTTGTATTATTCAAACGAGTCGTGTTGCATTTGTCCCTTTTTTCAAGCTCGCTGACCATTTTGATGCATGTCATCGATCCCAATTGCGTGGATTGATGCTCATGATATCAATCATTGGATTGTCTGGTCCAGACTCGATTATTTACAGACCGCCGTCATATAGCTGGAATATTGCTGAGTGTGGCTTAAAACAACAAACAAACCAACAACCAATTTATTTTTCAAATGGCTTAAAGCATGTGTGACGTAGATAATATCAAAAGAACAATGGAATGCAATATCAGACACGCTTTCAGATACATGATAACAATCAGCACTTCCCAACAACCAGTAATGCAAAGTGGGTAAATCAGTGCACGTTCGAAAGCTGTAGCAAGGCGACCTGTAAATAATTGAGTCCGGATTGGCAGACAGCATTAGTTTAACAGAAGAGACAGAATACCGTGTCGGCCGGGTACGCAATCGAGGTATGATATCGCTCAAATCAGTTAGCTCAGACATTGTAACCATCCACGGATCTATACAGGTCCGTGAACCACCCAACAACCTTTCACGTTCATTCGATGACATATTACATTGTACAAATCGGCACATAATTCTGATCTTACCTGTTGAAACATTTACAATGGCCCAGTCAAACAGGGGCGGGGTGGCCGGCCTAGACCTCTAATGTTAGGAAGAGTTGCACCCCTTAGTCGTGCCAGAATGCGATGATCATGGATTCGAATTTCAGGTTCGCTCTGATTGTGGTTCTTGGTTCGATAGAGCTTTACCCGTGGTCGTGGGTTTCATAAAAGTACTAATATACCTTCGGCTAATATACCTTCGACCTTTGAGAACCCTTAAGGGCATGGATTTGGCGCATTACTAAGATGCGCAGTATTTTGGTGAACAGGTATATTTATGTTACATGTAACGAAAGAGTGTAGCAAAGGAAACTTTACCTCTCAGTTTATTTTATGATATGTTAGATTTTCAGTTGAAAATATCTTAAGTTACAGATATTTTTTTATTTAAAAAAGAAACTATATTTGCGCTTAGTCAACACTCAAAGAATACTTCTACATGGTATATTTAAATATAATTTGATTGAACTTTTTTAATTAAAAAACAATTTGCATATTACACAACTGTTGGTGGGTATCTTAGACATCTTATTTTTGAAAATCAACACACTTACAACGTGTCAAACATAGAGGTCTTGGGTCTACATTGAACCAATGTCTTTTTACACCCAGCCACAGATTACTTTTTACAAACTGTTGCAGAAAGAGTGATAATCAAATTTAAAACAGTTCTTTCAGTTTCAATTACATAAAAACAAACTCTGTTTTCTTTCTTTTGCCCGACAGTTTATATAACGTTTGTATACATCAGTTAATGTTTTAACGTTTCTTAAGTTAAAGGTTATAGGTAGCTAGTTTATACGTTCTGAAAAGTCTTGCTCGGGTTCTGCAAGCAAAACGCCACTTTTTTAACTCCACCTCAAGACGCGCGTCACGTACATTGGATTTGGTGTCACTGTGTCTGAAAAGAGTGACATACCGGGCGCATGCCAACATACATGTTGCTGATAACAACTTCCAAATATGTCTGGATGTCTCTTCATCCCTTCCTCTGATCTACAATGGTCAATGTTTTTAAATACAAACACAACGTTATTTTCAAATAATGACAGAACATTAAGCAAAAGGAATGCATTGTGACAAAATATGACACCTTCATATAAAGTTTTGTAATTGATCAATGTTATTTTTAGTTATATAAATAAATGTTATTTTCAGACTTAAACCTAATGCAAACAATGTAAAGAAAATGTAAACAATCTATGTGCAATCATTTTTATGAAGTAAGATTGTATGTAATTGTGTTTAGGATTATTTGAGATTATTATTGAAATATTAGTGTTACTTTACATTATATTACTCTTATAACCATAAGATGGAATCAACTTATTCTCCAGTATGTGTCTCCCGTGATATTCATTACCCAGTGATAGTTCCGTTTATGTTTCAGTGTTATTGTATATCTGACTCAGTGCTCAGAATCAACTAATTCTCCCGTATGTGTCTCCCGTGATATTCATTATTTAGTGATAGTTCCGTTTATGTTTCAGTGTTATTGTATATCTGACTCCGTGCTCAGAATCAACTAATTCTCCCGTATGTGTCTCCCGTGATATTCATTATTTAGTGATAGTTCCGTTTATGTTTCAGTGTTATTGTATATCTGACTCCGTGCTCAGAATCAACTAATTCTCCCGTATGTGTCTCCCGTGATATTCATTATTTAGTGATAGTTCCGTTTATGTTTCAGTGTTATTGTATATCTGACTCCGTGCTCAGAATCAACTAATTCTCCCGTATGTGTCTCCCGTGATATTCATTATTTAGTGATAGTTCCGTTTATGTTTCAGTGTTATTGTATATCTGACTCCGTGCTCAGAATCAACTAATTCTCCCGTATGTGTCTCCCGTGATATTCATTATTTAGTGATAGTTCCGTTTATGTTTCAGTGTTATTGTATATCTGACTCCGTGCTCAGATGTTAGTTCGTATTCTTACAATGCTACTCCATCAAGAGTCGCATCATGCTCTTTAAATCTTCGTAAAAAGAGCATACTTGATTGTACTTTAGCAGTTGTGAATTGTAGACACCAGAAGCTGGAGCTACTGGAATTTACTCGACAGGCAAAGTTGACTATTTTAACGTTGGAAAGCTGAAGCCATCATTCTTGTAATACTGACTTGTGGAGATTTTTTGTCACTAGAATCTTCATGTACAGATCTAACCATGAAACGGATGAGGCGGTTTGACTTGTCTTTTTTAGTTTTTCTAGATCAGGTGGGTAAATCAATGGGAAGGAATTGGCTGTTTGACCGTTCCGTTATTGAACGATATCAGAAGAACCAAATTTACATCCCATATATAGAGGTAGATTTGGAAAACTGATATGCTGATGCATTGACATGTAGCGGACTATCAATGACAACACACGTCTATAGCAATATAACCCACAAAACCCTTCCCATAATCATTATAACTCTCTACGCCAACTATACCATAAGGATATGTTTATAAACAACTATCACTTAGTGATGATGCCAGATGTTCGCGAAAAGGTGCGCGTATCCTGACCCATCGGTTGCACCAGTCATACACACATGCAAAGGCAAGTCAAATTTTCACCTGAACAAAAACGGGAACATATGGTACAAGACAAAACAAGGAATTGCATCTGACATCAATTTGGTCTCTGATGCGTCAAATAAGGAAATGTCCTCTACATATGTATCATAAAACATTTGGACAACTTTACTAAGGCCTTTAATTAATGCTTTAACCTTGATCAACAACTCTCCGCAAGAGACGTATGACGATCTTTAAAATCTTCATAGAAAGGATATCCTCGATGTTACCTCAAACTGGTGAAATGTAGGGCATTGCCTAAAAGTCGGGCCAAGACGGGCCAAAGTGTTATTGGCTAATAACTTCATTATCGGCGATCATACCTACATATTATTGATGCAACATACACACATGACATTAATGAACAATCACCAACCAAAAACGTGCACCACAATTAAGTAATTCGGAGTAAATCGCTTGAGAACCAGAAAGTGGAGCTGTGTGTAAGCGTCGCTGATCTGGGTAACATGTAAAGGAGCAATCGTTAAACGAAAGAAGATTTGACACGTATCAAATACTTCTAGCTATCGTGATACAAATTTCCATCTGTCGGCATAGCGTTTATATTTATATGATAGTACTATATCTAATTAAATACCACTTTATAATGTCACTGTTCATCGTATTTAAAGCAGGCACGTTGGTTAAAGTAGACCTCTTCTCCCTATACCCTCAACAGTCAAAGAAGTGTTCGGTCCGACTTGGCCCGGGCTGTCAAAATCAACTTCAAACTCACATATGCATCATCAAATGGATTCACATCTATAAACGAAATGTAGACACCAAAGGCTTGATCTGCTAGCATATTGCTCGATATAAGTTAACGTTGACTATTAGATAAGTCACCCCCCTTGTCATACAGTCTAGTGGATATTAAGTCGCTATTGCCACACCGAATCTTTCCGCGAAGATCTAAATATGAAACAGGATGAGGCAGATCCCATAGGTCACATATGGATATTTCCCAGTTCGACCGTGTTCGCTTTACACTAATCATGACACACCTGCGACACATCCGTATTACCCAGCTCATCCTGTCACGGGGGCATCTGTTGCTCATAGCGACATTATATCTGATACCACAACTGAAACACACAAGCACTTTTCAGTCGGTATCTGCGGAAGCATGAAATCGTTTCTATTGGCATAATGGTATTACGTTGCCCGACCATTGTTACATTGAAGTCGCTCTATTTCTATAATTGATGTTCTTGTTAAAAAAAGGTTCCGTATTTGACAAGTAAAAGAAACAAATAGTAATTAATCTACTTAATTTAGGATTTACAGACTTGACAAAACAGCGATCATCTTGAGGAATTCACCAGGTGCTTCTAATGAGACCATTATCATGGATAAAGTCTTATTATCGACATTTAGTGACAGAGTAAATATAGGCATTGCCTGTTATCGGCGTTTTTACATTCCTGTTAGAATGTCAGCAGCTGAGGCAAAAATGCATGGATGTAATAGATAACATTGTCTGCACCCTCCATATATAATACAATATATAATAAACGAGGGAGACGAAGCATTATTAAACCTGCTTTATATAATGTAGCGGGGGGCCTTGAAAGGTTTAGACACGAATACTACAACCTAACATTAATGAATACTTTGTCAATACAAAACACCGAATCAAAAATATTTCAAATACACCAGAAACGTTTTCCAAAGGGTTGTATCATACTGTATTATTTCTGTCATAGTACTA
This sequence comes from Haliotis rufescens, assembly GCF_023055435.1. Classification (NCBI taxonomy): domain Eukaryota; kingdom Metazoa; phylum Mollusca; class Gastropoda; order Lepetellida; family Haliotidae; genus Haliotis; species Haliotis rufescens. The sequence goes on along the minus strand of NW_025963891.1, from coordinate 10,500,267 downwards.
TTACGAAATAATTTCAGTTATAAAGTCAAATTGAACAGATTCAAAATGTGTATGATTTAACATGTCTTGAGTCGATCAGTTCAGTCAGAAGAAATACATTGTAATCTTGAGTTTACTGTTCAGGGCTCTGTTGTTTTTCAATTGTCATTTAAGGTATGCAAGTGTTTATAATTAGTCATTGTTTTATTTTCAAAACATTAACAACAACTTACACACGGCTACGATGGGGGGTAGGGAATCCTGGCGGTTAAATCGTTGCCTGGTCACGTCGCAGGCCCGAGTTCGATTCCCTACATGTATGAACCTATTTGTGGTGTCACACTGCTGTAATATTCCTGTCGTAATATTGCTGGAGGTGGCGTAAAAACCTCACTCACTCACCCATACAGCAACACCTTATGAAAATCGCCTTTCCGTATTGTGTCCTCAATCATATCAAATCGCTGAAAGAATAGAGTTGGCATACCTGTGTTTAGCTTAAGCTCTTTTAAAGATAATTAAGTTTCCTAAAACGTTTCTTTTTTCGTAACACGCCAGTGTCCTTACTTTGAGTTCAAATGGATCTTTCGCCCGTTTTAATTTGTGTCAATGTGTTACTTTTTCTTAAAGATGAAATATTACTGTCTATGGTCGTTTATCCAAGGAGCGGACATTTCCCATTGGTTTATTGGTCCTAAAGAGCCCTACTGTTCTCCGGGTATCCTACCTTGGTTAAACCGGGTGTCCTACCTTTGTTAACCTTTTTAGTAGGTTTGGCAACTGCTAACCTCGCCTACAGGCACATATGGTGGATAACTCATTCTTGGGAAAAACATGTGACTTTTTTGTGATTTTTAAAAAAAAAAAAATATTTTTTTCATAATTCATTTACATTCCAAGGCAAAGAACTTTCTTTAGCAGGAATTGGTTTGGTAGAGGCATTTCTAGAAGTAGTGGCTTTCTGGATATAATCGGTAGATGCTAATACCAGAATGAATATCACGGTTTTGTAGAATTACAGAAATGAATTCTTGTCTACCGGTCTGTTTAACAATCCATGATAGTATCCAATCATTATTCAGTCCACCACGTAACGCTATTTTAATTATGTTGTGTACATTTACACACTAATGTGAAATGGTTTTACTTGAGAGAGGTTTAACTAAGGAACACTATGACTGACTCTTATAAACAAGGGGACGAGGTGGCCCAGTGGTCTTCACGCTGTGACGAGTTGGGTCCCTTTGCTACAGATATTCCTCGTCTATGTTTCAAATTCCAGACACGCCCTGGTTATAAAGCTTGGATTTCCAGCACCAGATCCTTGCTCGTTGGTCCGCTAAGGCCATAAAACGTACATGAACAAAACCGTGATTACACATATATCTTGGCCATGTGCTACCGACATTAGACCAACAATGCGATAAGGATTCACCAGGGACCATAACGTTACATTGTCTCAACGATGTATTGAGATAATGAACACGGAATAAAGGTCATACATAATCAGATGTGTATTTGCATTCGAATAAAGAACAAATACGTGTGACACGGGGGACATTAAGCAGTTCGTGTAACGTGCCTTACGAATAGTAATGTTCACATTGGAATTAGGAAAGGGCATATGTAACGACAAAGCCAGAGAGCCCCAGATTCCATAGGTTGTAAAAAGGAAACATGGCGGTGGAAATTATATGAATAGATCACTGAAAATCAGTGATGACACTATGCGTTCGTGAAGACTGTAAACGTGCACTGCTCCTCCAGTAGCACACACCCACCACCGACCCTTTGCACAGCATAGCAAACACGAATGAAGTACCAAAGTAACTCTAATAAACTTCATGCAAGCATTGGTAAGGATCTCGACAACGTCTCCCAATGATGAAGAGCAGCTGCAACTGACAAGAGATTAAAACAATTGAAATGCATGGTACAGTGTTCGTGTAGCAAGCGCAGAAACACATTTGCTATTAACAACGAAACAGACATCAGCTGTCCGTTTCTAGCGGTATTTGTAAATCAATTCCTGACTGTGGAGAGGCTAGTTATTTCTTTAATCATCTGCAATCGCGGCTGAAGCAGTACACGCACAATGAACAGGGACATTTCAGATAAATCTAAATTAACGCCATAGACTAGAAGATCCCAGGAGCATACACATATACGTTATTTCTATTTCAAGAAGAACTCTACAAGGGTATAGCAGATCGTGGGTACATTTGTCAGGTGCTTTGGGAATACATTATACTCTTCACCTTGCAAATGAGAATCCCGACGAGATTGAGTATTGTTAAGAACAGAGATATTGCTTTTGCAAAAAGGAATCGGTATAGTCAGTCCAATTTCGCCGGAAATGAAAACAGCAGCCTGTCGGGCGAGGGATTGGGGGTGAGTTGAGTTGGGACGGGTGGGTTGGGTTGTTTGGGTGGGACGGATGGGGTAGTGGTGAAGGCAGCGAGGAAATGTCCATGTACGCTTATTAATACTTAAAGTTAATAGCTGACCGCGGTTGTTTCTTATATTTTCTCCGGCATCAATAAAGCGTGCGTGAACACGTACCTTTTTTATAATTTCATCGCGAGAGAGCAGGATGTTCAAACTTCCAAAGCTTTAAAAAAAGAAAGCCATATATATTGAACTATTGACAACGCATTATTTGGAAAGTAGTTGTTATTATTTCATAAGCTTCACATGTAAAGTTGAGTAGTATGTAAACGTGGATCAATTGACAAGTGACACCAGGGTGTCCGTGGACTGCAATGAAGGCGATGTGTTGCGACCAGTCAACACGCTTGGTCCAGGAGCTTCCCGTGACGCTCTTCACGTCAGTTCCAGAACATGACGCTCTTCACGTCAGTCTAAGTACATGACGCCCTTCCCGCCAGTCCCAGTACATGACGCCCTTCACGTCAGTCCCAGTACATGACGCCGTTCACGTCAGTTCCAGTACATGACGCTCTTCACGTCAGTTCCAGTACATGACGCTCTTCACGTCAGTTCCAGTACATGACGCTCTTCACGTCAGTTCCAGTACATGACGCCCTTCAGGTCAGTTCCAGTACATGACGCCCTTCACGTCAGTCCCAGTACATGACGCCCTTCAGGTCAGTTCCAGTACATGACGCTCTTCACGTCAGTCCCAGTACATGACGCTCTTCACGTCAGTCCCAGTACATGACGCCCTTCAGGTCAGTTCCAGTACATGACGCCCTTCACGTCAGTTCAAGTACATGATGCCCTTCAGGTTAGTCCCAGTACATGACGCCCTTCAGGTCAGTCCCAGTACATGACACCCTTCAGGTCAGTCCCAGTACATGACGCCCTTCAGGTCAGTCCCAGTACATGACGCCCTTCAGGTCAGTCCCAGTACATGACACCCTTCAGGTCAGTTCCAGTACATGACACCCTTCAGGTCAGTCCCAGTGCATGACGCCCTTCAGGTCAGTTCCAGCACATGACGCCCTTCACGTCAGTCCCAGCATATGTCACCCTTCAGGTCAGTCCCAGCACATGACGCTCTTCACGTCAGTTCCAGTACATGACACCCTTCAGGTCAGTCCCAGCACATGACGCTCTTCACGTCAGTCCGAGCATATGTCACCCTTCAGGTCAGTCCCAGTACAGGACCCCCTTCAGGTCAGTCCCAGTACATGACGCCCTTCAGGTCAGATCCAGTACATGACGCCCTTCACGTCAGTCCCAGTACATGACGCCCTTCAGGTCAGTTCCAGCACATGACGCCCTTCACGTCAGTTCCAGTACATGACGCCCTTCAGGTCAGTTCCAGTACATGCCACCCTTCACATCAGTCCCAGTACATGACGCCCTTTAGGTCAGTTCCAGCTCATTACGCCCTTCAGGTCAGTCCCAGTACATGACACCCTTCAGGTCAGTCCCAGTACATGACGCCCTTCAGGTCACTTCAAGTACATGACGCCCTTCAGGTCACTTCAAGTACATGACGCCCTTCACGTCAGTTCCAGTACATGACGCCCTTCAGGTCAGTTCCAGTACATGACGCCCTTCAGGTCAGTTCCAGTACATGACGCCCTTCAGGTAAGTTCCAGTACATGACGCTCTTCGCGTCACTTCCAGTACATGACGCCCTTCAGGTCAGTTCCAGTACATGACGCCCTTCAGGTCAGTTCCAGTACATGACGCTCTTCGCGTCAGTTCCAGTACATGAAGTCCTCCACGTCAGTCTAAATACATGACGCCCTCCACGTCAATCTAAGTACATGACGCCCTTCACGGGAAGGGGGTGGGGGGAGGGGCAGTTGTACAAATGCGCCGTTATCTGCTCGTCGGAGCGAATCCCGGTTCGCCCTGATTCTGTTACAAGGTTTGCAAGCACCATCCAACGTGCCAGTGAGTGTCACCAAAGTGGTAATTATTAATTTCTTAGACCTTCGGGTTTTCCTCCCACATACTGTTCAAAACGACGTTAAACCCAACTGACTCACTCACTCAAGTAACCGACAGTCGAAATGGTAAAAACTGGTGTCTCATTAATCTGCAGCAGAATCATACCGAAGAAACGTGGTGGTAATTTGTCTGTTATGCGATTGTGACAGGAGAACTGTGGAATCACAATTTTAAATGGTTCTGTTGTTGATCTATATCTGATGCTTCGTTCTTTAGCATTTTTACCAAAGAAACTTTAGAGACATCAGTGGAGTATTCTTTCGGCAAGACAATACATCATTAGCACCGTTAAAAAATTAAAAAATAAATCAACAGTTATGTAAGGTTCAGTAAGGGTTTTTTTTGCGTTGTGAACGAAAAACAATTCACTGTATCACATTCTTCGCTGTGACAGATCACTTCATTAAAGGGTGTCTGTCTACCTAGAATAGATGAGGCTCGATTTGATTTATATCCAGACGGGACTATTGTAAAAACTATATTCCCATGATCAAAGACCCGGCTGTGTCAGTTGACTGTGAAGTCGCGGCTGTTTGATATGATTAATTGATCCATGGTTTGATCTGAGACTTTTCTCGTGCATGACGTATGACTAGTTCGTACAAAATGTTCCTTCGTTGTTACAGGTTACTGGTGTCAATCTCGGGGACATTCAGATCAAGACAGTAAAATAGAAATAGATGCATAGAGTAGAATTGAGTGATCACACTTGTGTGAACATGTGATATATAATCACTGTTAAGGGGGTGAGGGTAAGGGAGGACCACTGGAGGCGCGTGGTTCCCTTAACCGTGCATGGATATTATTACTGATTAGCCTTGTGGTTAAAGAGTTCGCTCCCGGTTCGATTCCATACAAGCATACAATATGTGAAGCCAATTTTAGATATCCCCTACCGTGATATTGCTGGAATATTCATATTGCTAAACGCGACATGAAACCAATCTCAAACACTGGCACTACTACTACCTGTATCACATACAGCGAGTTTCATTCCAAATTGGGGGCACGGGTGGCCCAGTCGTCTAAGGCGCTGCGATTCGCTGTGCAGAGTTTCGTCCCTTGGGCACGCCAGAAACCTATGATTGTGGGTTCGAATCCCGGTTCGCCCCGATTATGTTTCTAGGTTTTTCAGCACCATACCCGTGCTCGTGGGTTTCTCCGAAGTGATAAACGTCTGAGACCTGCATCGCTTCCCACATTAAGCTGATATAACTGTTATACTGTTAAAACCCGGCGTTAAACCCAACTCACGCACTCACTCACTCATTCCAAATTAAGCCGTTGCTCTCTTATATGACTGAAATACGGTTCAAAACGACAATGTACAATACTCCCACACCCACTCGTATTTGAATATATGTACAACTCTTTCACTCGAAACTGAATTGGCAAATATAACCTTGGTCAGATTGATGCCGGTGATCACAAAGACCATTACTGACCTGTACCATGCCAAATACATTAGCCGATGTCCGACAAAGGTGTTAAAATCATACCCTAGCTTCTATCATGTTCGTAAGCTTGGGTTTAAAACGGCTTGACATTAATCGGCCATGTAATACAGGACAAGTTTTATAGGGGAAAGCCCAAAGTGACCTTTGTTTGATCGTGGAAACCCATGACTATCCTGGATTCGAACCCACAAATAGCGGATCTCGCAGAAAGACACAGCTATGCACAGTTGAATATGACGGCTTAACCTCGTCCCCTTGTGGGCCATCTGCAAATGTCGACATATCCGTATACTTGGGATCTCGGGTTTTGATTTGAAGATAGTAAATCATAATTTATTTCGTAAGTTTTCTCTGGAATGGGAAAGAAAGCAATCAATATTTAAAATGTTCCCTGTGTTCATGCACATGATGTTATTATAGTCATTTTTAAAGTTACATGTAAAATATCCAGTGTGAATGTTCTTGATTATTTCTATATTGTATGTCCCTCGTCAACTAACACTATACTTCATTATTCCACTTCAAGTCCCAGTTCCCAGTCCCATACCAACGTAAACCTCCAAACATCGCATCTCCAGATACACGCCACACGTCAATGGCCATGTTCCATACTCTATACCGCACAATCCATCACGCATTCCCCACAACTCATCACCCAACTCAATACGCACGTCCCAAAACTCATCAACCACATCACCCAACTCAATACTCACGTCCCAAAACTCATCACCCACATCACACAACTCAATACGCACGTTCCAAAACTCATCACCCACATCACACAACTCAATACGCACGTCCCAAAACTCATCACCCACATCACACAACTCAATACGCACGTCCCAAAACTAGTCACACACATCACACAACTCAATACGCACGTCACAAAACTCATCACCCACATCACCCAACTCAATACGCACGTCCCAAAACTCATCACCCACATCACACAACTCAATACGCACGTCCCAAAACTCATCACCCACATCACACAACTCAATACGCACGTCCCAAAACTCATCAACCACATCACCCAACTCAATACTCACGTCCCAAAACTCATCACCCACATCACACAACTCAATACGCACGTTCCAAAACTCATCACCCACATCACACAACTCAATACGCACGTCCCAAAACTCATCACCCACATCACACAACTCAATACGCACGTCCCAAAACTAGTCACACACATCACACAACTCAATACGCACGTCCCAAAACTCATCACCCACATCACACAACTCAATACGCACGTCCCAAAACTCATCACCCACATCACACAACTCAATACGCACGTCCCAAAACTCATCACCCACATCACACAACTCAATACGCACGTCCCAAAACTCATCACCCACATCACACAACTCAATACGCACGTCCCAAAACTCATCACCCACATCACAGAACCCAAGCCCTCCTGAGCCATAGCCCCTTGCCTCAAGCCTCACCCTCCACACACACACACACACACACACACACACACACACACACACACACACACACACACACACACACACACACACACACACTTATACACACACTATAAAACCACACACACACCAGGCCCTCACTCAATACACACACGAATATCTGATTGAATGATTTCGAGAAGGCGGTGAAAAGGCTCGACCATAACTCTCCACCAACTTGCAACAATTCTTCATTTTGGTCAATTTAATTACCCGACATAAGACACCTGTAACACTTGTAGCCAACAACTTAATGCACCTGTCAGCACGCTGTTTAGTCAGTATGCGACTGTCAACACGTCAGAGCAACATATCTCAAATTCGGAAATAACCAGGAGTTCCCACTCAAAGAAAAATTAGTATGTCAAAGACACAGTTTCCAAAATAACCCATTACCCGGGAGTGCTCCGTGTAACATTGTTTAACACCATCACATGACAAGATGATATGAGATAATGAACTCTCCCCGGTTTTTGTGTCACAAAGAACGACAATTCCGGAACAATGTCCTCAACAGCACACGCCAGCATGATACCTCTTCCTGCAGTTGGTGCGTCTTTGGACGAAAATAACCCTCTGGAGCTGAGCTCCCAGTAGAATACTCAGGGAATGAGTTAATCCAGTTAGGGAAATCTGTCAATCATGGCTTCTGAGCGCCAGAGACAAAAACGCCGTTTTAATGACCTTATCTGACAGACAGATAATTTTGTGTTTTGCGAATGGGATGAAGAAATTGAGGTTTGTTGTTCTTTATTCTCCGTTCCCTTCATTAAACAGTTTATTGGATGTTTTAATGTTATGGAAGAGGACAGTGAATCAATAAAATTTCACCATTGTATCCTCTCCATCTAAAACGATAATTTAGCACGTCGTTATCATTTTTGTTTGTCTGTTGATGGTTGTAGGGCCTAAGCATGTACATTCGTAAAGTTGTAGAAAATACGAATCCGACGGAAGCATAAATGTAAGCACTTTAGCATTGAAAATAATAAACATCCATTTCCCAAATTAACCTGTGGGGACCCGGGTTAGAATATGTCCCTTATTGCTGTTCATAAAAAGGCATTAAATGAATAGGGGGACTGGCTGACTTGGTTGATTATATATCTGTATCTACTGCCTGCTCATGGGACCATTGAAGATCCGGCGTAGTGTAGGTCTTCTGCGACCCATGCTTGTTGTAAGAGGCGACTAACGGGATCGGGTGGTCAGATTCGCTGACTTCGCTGATGCATGTCATCGTGTCCCAATTGCGTGGATCGATGCTCATGATGTTAATCACTGGATTGTCTGGTCCAGAATCGGTTATTCACAGACCGCCGTCATATAGCTGGAATATTGCTGGGAGCGGCGTTAAACAACAAACATCGCATCGCATCGCATCGCATCGCATTGCATCGCATCACATAGCATGCTCATGGGGCGGGGCGGTAGCCTCATGGTTAAAGCGTTCACTATTCACGTCAAAGGCCCGTGTTCGAGTCTCCAATGAATACAATGCATGACGCCAATTTTTGGTGTCGCAACTTTGCCGGAACCTTGCTTAACCATACTCACTCAGTAAGTCACTGCTGAGTATATCGAATACAAATAATGTATCATTCTGCTAAAACGATGAATGCCATGCCTTCTCACTCAGAGAAATTGAGATTCGTCAGGGGAGTAGGAATTATGGGATATCTGGATTTTCTTTGATTATACGAAAGTATGTTTATCGTGTTTGTATTCAACCTCCACACACCTATGATAGTGACAAATACATATTTTGCATGCATGCATGCATTAAGATTACCAACTTTAAGTAATTTAACTTCCCCGTCCATCCCCCATCCCTTCATTTAAAATGGCGGTTCCTGACCAACCTCCTGCCATCGTGTATCATTATTATATTGCAAACAGTTGTCGTGGGTGGATGCATGTCAGTGTTAATTACAAAAGGAAGATTATGCCCCTGGGGCCTGAAGACAAAAAATGAGAGTAATGGGAAATAAGAGACTGTGCAAAAACGAAGGGGGAATGGATTGATATAATGGTAATTAATTCAAATAACGTCGGCGTGTAAGCGGAATGGAGAGTTTGCAGTTTGATAAATAAGGGGATATGCTCATCGATGCTTGAAAACATAGCAGAAACAATCGACGAGAACTGTAATATTTTATGTTGTGTCGATAACGCTAACGATGATTTCTCAGCAGGAGCTACAGAAGAAATACCTCACGCCTCGCTGTGACATTTATTTTGGCTGTTTTCATCTGTTTTCTTCTTAATTTACTGCTTGTGGGTGTTTCTGTCATCAGTTGTGCACTTTGAGTCATCGAAAAGTACAAAATATGTATGGCTGAAAAGAATCCAACCTTTTCGAACCGGTAAGCTGTGTGTTTTTTTTGTCCATAACAAACAACTTGGGGATCACTTGCACAGAGCGATTGTAGTGCTGCAGCTATCTTCAAAACTTTCGCACGTACTTACAATGATCGTAGCGGTCAGGTAGCGTCCATACTTACCACACACTTTTAGTGATAGTAGCGTTACAGCTGTCGTCCATACTTTAACACACACTTTTAGTGATAGTAGCGTTACAGCTGTCGTCCATACTTTAACACACACTTTTAGTGATAGTAGCGTTACAGCTGTCGTCCATACTTTAACACACACTTTTAGTGATAGTGGCGTTACAGCTGTCGTCCATACTTTAACACACACTTTTAGTGATAGTAGCGTTACAGCTGTCGTCCATACTTTAACACACACTTTTAGTGATAGTAGCGTTACAGCTGTCGTCCATACTTTAACACACACTTTTAGTGATAGTAGCGTTACAGCTGTCGTCCATACTTTAACACACACTTTTAGTGATAGTAGCGTTACAGCTGTCGTCCATACTTTAACACACACTTTTAGTGATAGTAGCGTTACAGCTGTCGTCCATACTTTAACACACACTTTTAGTGATAGTAGCGTTACAGCTGTCGTCCATACTTTAACACACACTTTTAGTGATAGTAGCGTTACAGCTGTCGTCCATACTTTAACACACACTTTTAGTGATAGTAGCGTTACAGCTGTCGTCCATACTTTAACACACACTTTTAGTGATAGTAGCGTTACAGCTGTCGTCCATACTTTAACACACACTTTTAGTGATAGTAGCGTTACAGCTGTCGTCCATACTTTAACACACACTTTTAGTGATAGTAGCGTTACAGCTGTCGTCCATACTTTAACACACACTTTTAGTGATAGTAGCGTTACAGCTGTCGTCCATACTTTAACACACACTTTTAGGGATAGTAGTGTTACAGCTGTCGTCCATACTTTAACACACACTTTTAGGGATAGTAGTGTTACAGCTGTCGTCCATACTTTAACACACACTTTTAGGGAAAGTAGTGTTACAGCTGTCGTCCATACTTTAACACACACATTTAGTGATAGTAGCGTTACAGCTGTCGTCCATACTTTAACACACACTTTTAGTGATAGTAGCGTTACAGCTGTCGTCCATACTTTAACACACACTTTTAGGGATAGTAGCGTTACAGCTGTCGTCCATACTTTAACACACACTTTTAGTGATAGTAGCGTTACAGCTGTCGTCCATACTTTAACACACACTTTTAGGGATAGTAGCGTTACAGCTGTCGTCCATACTTTAACACACACTTTTAGTGATAGTAGCGTTACAGCTGTCGTCCATACTTTAACACACACTTTTAGGGATAGTAGCGTTACAGCTGTCGTCCATACTTTAACACACACTTTTAGGGATAGTAGCGTTACAGCTGTCGTCCATACTTTAACACACACTTTTAGTGATAGTAGCGTTACAGCTGTCGTCCATTCTTTAACACACACTTTTAGTGATAGTAGCGTTACAGCTGTCGTCCATACTTTAACACACACTTTTAGTGATAGTAGCGTTACAGCTGTCGTCCATACTTTAACACACACTTTTAGTGATAGTAGCGTTACAGCTGTCGTCCATACTTTAACACACACTTTTAGTGATAGTAGCGTTACAGCTGTCGTCCATACTTTAACACACACTTTTAGTGATAGTAGCGTTACAGCTGTCGTCCAAACTCTAACACACACTTTTAGTGATAGTAGCGTTACAGCTGTCGACCATACTTTAACACACACTTTTAGGGATAGTAGCGTTACAGCTGTCGTCCATACTTTAACACACACTTTTAGTGATAGTAGCGTTACAGCTGTCGTCCATACTTTAACACACACTTTTAGTGATAGTAGCGTTACAGCTGTCGTCCAAACTCTAACACACACAAAGGCTGTAGTGATATAGCTATCGTCCATACAGTCATCAAGGGAGTCTCAAGAACATCATGAACTTTAACTCAAAGAAGAAGCTACACCTTATGTGCTGGAACATAATGGGTGCTGTGCCTGGAGTCCCATGTCTGAGCAAGTGTCTGGAGGAAACTGATTTAGACATATGTGCTTTGTCTGACTATCAACTGTGACAGCACAACATTGACTTCCTTGACTCTGTTAACGCAAACTACCAAGCATGTACATGTACGAACGTTAGAAGGACTCCAGCCAAGAAATCCCCTAATTTGCGGTACTGTAATTGTTTACAACAAGAAACCTTTTTTAAAATATTGTTCCCAGAGTTGTAGCGTAATACAGTATTCCTTCAAACCATATTTCGGGTTGCATAGAATTACACAATACGCTCTAAAATGTAAAGGCTTGGAAACAAACACTATCACATTTCAAACTAAAAAGGTTGCAACACACAATCAGACTCAAACATAGCATGTATCAACAGAGAGCCAGGAATTAAATGCTGAGAATAAAAGTGACCATTTTTGTTGAAGTTAGTTTTGTCATCCTTTTATAGCAATACATTTCTCTATAGAATATATGTTTTTGAGTAGTTTTAAAAGTATATCTTTTTCGTTTTGATTCCTTTGATTCAACATAAATGAATATGCCTTTTCCCATTAAAACTATATGATTGATTAAAGTATTAGAGTAGAACCAAACCAAAAATAATATTTTACAACACGAAAAATATTGCAGAAGTTCCAGCAGGACAGAGTGGCTGGACTTGGACTAGCTCAGTCTTGCAGTCCTACATACACCTTCCCAGTGTACTAACCTTCATCACATAGACCTCTGGATTAGTTGTTTTTTCTACATGGAGGTTCCCCAAGACGTCTACATATATTCCTCAAGTCAAGTTAAAATTCTTGGCGTTTAACTCACCTCGCTTGAACCAAAGAGATATGCTGCTACAAGCCTTCATAACGAGAATCTCCCCCACAGAGGTGAACATGCAGAAGTTATGTTGAAGCCCTGTAAAAACCTTTAATTTATACCAAGGTGACCCACAGTCATTGCCCATATCTTAGTTACGAGTAGAACAATACGATAAATTGGACAGTTCATGGGATGTAGACCAGAAATTAACGAGGAAAGAAGAAACAACAAATATATAGCCTCTTGATAAACAATGAGCAAGTCAGAGATCCCGCAGAAATATCAAATACCTGATCATCTGAAACAAGTCTTCAGCAATGCAACGGAAGATCACAACGATGAAGACTTCAAAAGAAGTATTGACCAGTAGTGGAGAACTGAGGTCGACAGATAAAAGAGCTACAGCCGACGACCTCGTGACAACACCACAAGAAATATCTACTATTTGTCAGACTCTAAAACAAAACAAAACTGATGGTGAGGATGGTATCACTTACGAACACTTAACATACGGAGGTAAATACCTAGCCCGTTGCCTCTCGGTCTGATTCAGTCATATTTTGTGCTCAAGATGCATACCCCGTTCATGGGAAATTGGCATAATAATCCTAATATGGAACGGTGGAATCAAATAAATGTGAATGTCGAAAATTATGTGCACTAAATCATTTCACAGTTCGATACAGTTTGGTTTTCAGAAGGGTATGTCGTCCAATCATACAATACTTGTAGTGCAGGAAACTGCATCATGCATATCATTATGCTGAAAGATCAGACGCAGTTCCTGGATAGCGTAAAAGACGTTTTACAGGGTCTAACACCCTAGTTTCCCCCTCAAGCTCAAATATTTGAACATCCCAGCTTAGTTGTGTAACACTGTTGACAACACATAAAAAGATATGAAAAGTAGTATGTTAACGAACAACGTCCAATCATACTGGTTCCCATTACACAGAAGGTTTCGACAAGGGAGTCTTCTATCCGCCAAGTTCTACCTAGTTTACATTGACGAACTACTGAGAAACCCTCGACCAGCAAAAAGTGTGCCATAATTTTAGATATAAACGTCACATCTCCCACCCAAGCAGACGACATTACTCTGATCAAGTCCCCTTCCAGACAAGGCCTGCTATCCATATGTGAAAGATCCAGCTCTCGGCGGCAATTCACTGACCTTCAATTCAGGCAAACCACCCCCATTCCAGTTATCGCTCTATGAGAAACCTCTTCCAGGGTCAAGTGACATCAGACACGTGGGAGTACAACTGGATGCAAGATAGCAATCGTGGAATAGACTCCTGTATAAAGCTGAGATCCACGACAATGGTACTTGTAAAGTCGGGGATCCACTCAGGGGGACTAAATCCACTTACGAACTGTAAACTCATGGTCTATATGCCTACCCAAAGCACTTTATGGATGCGAACTGTGGTCGGGACTGTCAAAAATCTCTTAAACGTACACAAAGATTAGGACTGAAGATGGCACAGGGCTTTCAAGACGGACAAGGACATATATAATATGTAATAGCTGGTTAGAGCTCTATAGAAACGTATATTGTCAACGCTTTGCCTTGATCCATCCAGAGCTCTCAGCTCATAAAGCCTGGAATGTAGCAAGATCTTTTCCTGGATTAAAGACTGCTGCTGCCTTTGTCATACGGATGTGTGCTATATGGCGCCCAGGGCAAGTGAGTGGTCAGTGTGTTCGATGTGGGTGCCAATTCAAGGATCTGCTGATCCACGTCATTTGTTCAGATGCAGAGACACAATTTGTGGTGTTCCCTTGTGAACACGGGTCCTATAGAGATCAGTATTGCACTATACAATAAGTCGGACTTTGAGCTGGTAGCATGTCTACTGTCATCTTGACCTCCTTCACCCACAGGGACTTGTTTTCTGCAAGAGGTGAGGTGAAATGGGGTTTGACGTCGCGTCCAAGATTATTGCACTTATATAGCGACGTGCATGCTCGTGTGTGTGAGGCTGCTTGTACTAGTCGGGACTGATGCCGATTTATAGTGCTAGCACACTGAGATACCATGCCGCAGTTTAACACGAATACCCAATTCAGACACAGTATACTGACTCCGAGCCGACCAGTCCTTATTTTAGCGCTTTAATGCCGAGCGCCAGACAGGGTAACAACAAGTACCATCTTTTAACTTCTTTTGGTATGACGCGGCCGGGGTTCGAACCCCGGACCTTCCGCTCTCCGGGCGGACGCTCTACCACTAGATAACTTTTCTGCAAGACAAAGCATTAGCGATGATAACTGGACTGTATGCTACAGCTACCGTCAACACTTTAACAAACATATACACTGGCTGCCATTGCTTCGTGAAAGTGGACCTGATAACTAAGTTCATATGCACTTGGCAGGATATGGTTTGTATGGCTGAAGAAAAAAAATAATTATATCTCTATTACTCCTGAGACGACAGCAGATTGAGTTTGGACGAGACACGGCACCACACAAACTCCGTCTCCGGACATATCAAAAATAATAACGTGATGGTATAAAACAATATAACACTAAACAACTTCAGTGGTCTGCAAGTCGTGCAGGAGTTCGGCACATCGCCCCACTTTCCCCAATCTCAACAATTACTTCTGAGGCCCGATTGCGCTACCATCATGGCTTCTAATGATCGCAGGGTCACGGTTATCGTCAACGCTTTAACACCTACTGCCAATGATTGTAGCGCTGCAGCTATCGTCCACACTTTGACACACACTTACAGTGGTTGCTGTGCTGCAATTGCTTCGTGAAAGTGGACCCATGTTCATATGCACTTGGCAGGATGTGGTGTGTGTGGCTGAAGAAAAAACTAATGATATCTCCTTTAGTCCTGAGAGAGTCACCATACTGAGTCTGAACGAGACACGCCATCACATATACTCCGTCTCCGGACATATCAACAATAATAACATGATGATTTCTAAAACACTAAACAACTTCAGTGGTCTGCAAGTCGACTCATTTTCCCCTCTGAGGTCCACAGACCTGATTGCTCTACCATCATGGCCCGCCCCTGATTTCTCTACTCTCTGCCCATAACTGATCCTAACACGACCCTTTTTCAAAGCACAAAACCCACCGCGGACCCTTCCCCTCCTCCACTCTCCTATGGATCCTTTGCTCGAGGCCCCACTGACCCCTCCCCATGGCCTTACACCCGTGGACCGTCTTCACCTCGATCCCTCCCACTGACTCCCCTCCCCATCCGTGGACCGTCCTAACCCACGATCCCTCCAACTGACACCCTCCCCACGCCCCTACATCCGCGGAGCCCCCTCCACCTCGATTTCTCCCACTGACCCCTCCCCACGTCCCTACACCCGCCTCCCCTTCGACCCCACCCACTGACCCCCTCCCCATTGCCCTACACCCGCGGACCCCCCAATCGATTATTCCCACTGACCCCCTCCCCACGGCCCTACACCCATGCCCCCGCCCCCCCTCGATTCCAACCACTGACCCCCTTCCGACGAAACTACAGCCGCGGACCCTCTTCACCTCCGCCCCCCCCCCCCCCCCCCCCCCACCCCTCCGCTGACCTCTCCCCACGGCCTTACACCACGGACTCCCCTCCCCATCCTTGGACCGTCATCACCTACGAACCCTCCAAATGACACCCTCACCACGGTCCTACACGCGCCTCCCCCCCGACCCCACCCACTGAGCCCCTCCCCATGGCCCTACACCCGCGGACCCCCCAATCGATCGTTCCCACTGACCCCCTCCCCAAGTCCCTACACCAGCGAACCCCCTTCCCATCGATCCCTCCCACTGACCCCCTTCCCACGAAACTACAGCCGCGGGCCCCTCTCCCGCTCTCCCCCTCGCGCCGACCCTCCTCATGGCCTTACACCCGTGGACCGTCTTCACCTCGATCCCTCCCACTGACTCCCCTCCCCATCCGTGGACCGTCCTCACCCACGATCCCTCCAACTGACACCCTCCCCACGCCCCTACATCCGCGGAGCCCCCTCCACCTCGATTTCTCCCACTGACCCCTCGCCACGTCCCTACACCCGCCTCCCCCTCGACCCCACCCACTGACCCCCTCCCCATTGCCGACCGCCTCCGTGGTCTTGTGGTAGAGCGTCCGCCCGGAGAGCGGAAGGTCCGGGGTTCGATCCCGGGCCGCGTCATACAAAAAGACGTTAAAAGATTGTACTTGTTGTTACCCTGTCTGGCGCTCGGCATTAAGGGGCTAAAACAAGGACTGGTCGGCTCGGAGTCAGTATACTGTGTCTGAGTGGGGTATTCATGTTAAACTGCGGCATGGTATCTCAGTGAGCTAGCACTATAAATCGGCATCAGTCCGGACTAGTACAAGCAGCCACACACACACATACACGTGCATGCACGTCGCTATATAAGTGCAATAATCTTGGACGCGACGTTAAACCCAATTTCACCTCACCTCACCTCCCCATTGCCCTACACCCGCGGACCACCCAATCGATCATTCCCACTGACCCCCTCCCCAAGTCCCTACACTCGCGGACCCCCCAATCGATCGTTCCCACTGACCCCCTCCCCAAGTCCCTACACCAGCGAACCCCCTTCCCATCGATCCCTCCCACTGACCCCCTTCCCACGAAACTACAGCCGCGGGCCCCTCTCCCGCTCTCCCCCTCGCGCCGACCCTCCTCATGGCCTTACACCCGTGGACCGTCTTCACCTCGATCCCTCCCACTGACTCCCCTCCCCATCCGTGGACCGTCCTCACCCACGATCCCTCCAACTGACACCCTCCCCACGCCCCTACATCCGCGGAGCCCCCTCCACCTCGATTTCTCCCACTGACCCCTCGCCACGTCCCTACACCCGCCTCCCCCTCGACCCCACCCACTGACCCCCTCCCCATTGCCCTACACCCGCGGACCACCCAATCGATCATTCCCACTGACCCCCTCCCCAAGTCCCTACACTCGCGGACCCCCCCCCCCCCCCCATTCCCCCCTCGATTCCACCCACTGACCCCCTTCCGACGAAACTACAGCCACGGACCCCCCCTCACCTCCCCCCCCCCCCCCCCCCCCTCCACTGACCTCTCCCCATGGCCCTACACCACGGACTCCCCTCCCCATCCTTGGACCGTCCTCACCTACGAACCCTCCAAATGACACCCTCCCCACGGTCCTACACGCGCCTCCCCCTCGATCCACCCACTGACCCCCTACCCATGGCCTTAAACCCGCGGCACCCTCCCCCAATCGATCATTCCCACTGACCCCACCCAAGGACCCGACACTCCGACCCACCACCGTCAACTCTCACGGCGGCAGGTGGGCGAAATAACCTATTTAAATATGTGCTGTGTCGGCAGAATATCACCTGGCGGCTACTTGTCCTCATCTACTTTACGATCAATACCTATATCATAACAGGAAACCGGGCCGGCAAATTACAAACTAACAAATTACTTCTTGGGTATCCGTATTTCAATTGAGCAAAGAAAGACAAGAAGGTTCCTGATTTGCAGGAACACTGTCCGAATGTTTCTTGAGGAAGATTGATGGGTGAAATTGAATTTTTTGTCACATGGAGTTGAATGCTACTGGGGCTTGTATAGATGTCTTTACGTAATAATTTAAATATAGTTCTTCAGTTGTCATATGTTTCAGGCGTTCACGTGGGCGAAAAATCAATATTTTATATACAACATATTATATTGATTTTAGCCCACATTTACTTGTTTGGAGAGGAAATGATTTTTAATGACGAACGACTGGAATTGTTATGTATTTCACTATGTAAACTGGCTACCACCAGTGTTTATTGCCCATCTGCGTGTCTACTGGTATGGAGGATCAGGTAATACTGCCTGTTTATCTGAAAAAAATCCTAAATACATGGTTACCATTGAAGATATAAAATCATATTTACAAGTTTAACGTCTGTTTTGCTTTCGTTCTGACTGAAATATTCAATGCGGTTATACTCACTCACTCATTCACAACAAAGAACTGTTTCTACATGTCATAAAGGTGATGCAGCGCAAAACTGTCAGAAACCTGTCTTTGTGAGAGGGGTTCTCCGAAGTGTGTGACACATTCACCATGACCTAGGTAGGTACACCGACACCTACACGTTAGTGCTTGAACCAACTAACACCTGCTGCATATGTAAGTACAGCTCTATATGAAATGCTATGTGGCAGAACGAAGTTCGTGTGGCGATAAACAAACTAGGACGTTATTTTGGATTGGTGACTGTCATATTCGTAATGTCTAAGGTGTTGCAAAATACGACTCCGTTAGAATTGGCCTTCATCAACCCACAGCACTTCATCAACCCTCAGCACTTATCAATGCCGTTTCTGCTTTATACTGTGTATGTATTTAATCAATATTTAAACTAGATGACGGCAGTCTGTACATAATCGACCAGACAATCAGTGATCGACATCAAAAGTATCTATCTACACAATTGGGACACGATGACATGCATCAATGAAGTCAGCGAGCCTGACCACCATCTCGTTAATTGCCTTGCTAAAGATGCTGAAGACTAGTTCAAATATGGATTTCACGGGGGTAACAAGCTCCCAAGTCGACTTAGATGTTAAAATAAAATAATAGGGACCACTGCATTGTTTGACCGACAACAATCGTTATCATAAGCATATGTGAAAGAAGATGGGTTACTGAAGAAGATGAGAAATTGGCATTACTTTCTGGTTATTAGACCTTTAGTATTCCTGCATGTTGATACTATCAACATAAGTATCAGCAGCGGCGGCAGCAGCAGCAGCAGCAATAGAAGCAGCAGCAACGTGAAGGGTGCCGTCATCGTGATCGTCTTGATTGGTTACGTTAGCCCACTGGTATGAGGTGCCTCCAGAGTATAGAGGACTTAAGCTGACAGGTTACGCTGATTGGCAGTTCAGATCCAAGATTCGCCCAGTTTGTACCATCGGGGTATTAGCACAATACCCAGGATCATGGCTTTTACCAAAGTGATAAAAATCTGCCTCATTTCTTACTAGTTGAGCTGATAGGCCGTGACTTAACGACCAAAGGAGCCGTTAAACCTCCAAACACTCATTCGTAGTCATGAACCGTCATGCATGTACACTTCCGACCTGGCTTGGCAAGCAGCAATTGTAGAGATAAACTATATATTACATATCCCTTACATATCCCCTACTGAATTGTAATTATGTTGCACTTGGTCTGCTCTATCCGAAAGGTTTACTGCCTTGCGAAGGAATATTTCTGCTGATGATATACTAGAATACTGCTATGTCTTAAACGCTCTTTGGAATAGGCCGAGAGATGTTCATATTTTAGATACACATGATGAGTATGGTTTTACGCCGCTTTTACCAATATTCCAGCAATATCACGGCGGGGGACACCAGAAATGAACTTCATACATCGTAACCATGTAGGGAATCGAACCCGGGTCTTCGGCGTGACGACCGAACGCTTTAACCGCAAGGCTACCCCAAAGAACAATCAACCTCGAACAAATGCCCAAACAGATTCGGTTGGGCGCATAGGCAAAATATGCGAATGTGAAAGTCAGGCATCAGGTGTTTGCGGTTGAGTAAAGATATGTGAAACTACCGTGTAAAGGTCACATTACGGAAAGCATCGCGCATCATCCTGAAAAGCGACGTATCATATTTGGTAAATGCCTCTGAAACTCCACCATAGCATTTCTGGAATGAGATGATCAGACGGGTTTTTTAATTGTGAAGCTTTGATTAAAAAGCTTAGTTTCAAGCACAGAGTTTCTTTCTATGGTATTTAAATAAACTGTACAATCTCTAAAGTACATACACAATTGCAACGTTGTAAGCTGGAGCTGGTGGTGTATTAACGATTGACAAACTCATGATTGGAAATTCGAAATCATCCTTCTTGTCGTACAGATTGGTACAGAGGCTGGCATCATTTGGAATTTCTATATCCCAGATACAACACTCAATATGGTAGAGGGGGCACGGGTGGCCCAGTCGTCTAAGGCGCCGAGATTCGCTGTGCAGAGTTGCGTCCCGTGGACACGCCAGAAACCTATGATTGTGGGTTCGAATCCCGGTTCGCCCCGATTACGTTTCTAGGTTTGTCAGCACCATATCAGTGCTCGTGGGTTTCACCGAAGTGATAAACGTCTGAGACCTGAGACTTCGGGTTTTACTCCCACATTAACCTGACACGCCGCGATATAACTGGCATACTGTTAAAAGCGGCGTTAAACACAACTCACTCACTCACTCAGTATGGTACATCGGTTGTTTCATTACCAACACTAAAATTCTCTTCATGTGTAGACTGATGGAACATTCACCAGTAATAGCAACGACATTCCAAAAAGGGGCATTAAGTTCATCATATTAGGATGACACAAAACATCATATTTGCCATAGATATTACTTAAGGATGATAGTATCCAAGCGAAATATGATATGACAGGAATGTATTACCATAGTGATTTGAAACCCAGACAGGAACAGAGATGCTCCTATTGTTCCTTAACTAGTACAGTGATGACTATCATCGACAGACAATTACGTACATCTTTACCCTGGCCTGCCGCCTGCAATGCCCGAGGGTAAAGTAATCCATGTAAATATCTGCCAATCATCTGTTTAAATACGTTAAGTGATTACAATGTCGGGCATAAATAGGCCCATATGACAATGGAATGAGCTCATTGTAAGCAAAGGGAATACACATCTTTCAAATGTCTTCTAATTAGACACTAATTACCTGATCAGCAAATATTTGTTTCCTGTGTGAGACCATAAATATTTCATAGATTCTAACAGAAGGTAGTTACAAACAGGATTCTGAATCAAGGGATTAATATAACGGAAAAGTTATTAAAGATCATTCACCATTATTATTTGCTGACAAACGTCGATATTGTTTGGTAACAGCGAAAACCTTGATGCCTATCAAGCTAGTTCTAGTCTTTGAATAATCTATGTTATTATGGAACCGATTCTTCTCTGTTTCACGTATGTTTGGTTTGCAGCGGCGTCATTAAAATGGATGCAGATCGCAAAAGTCAACAGAAAGATTGATTAAAGTATTGTATCTACGCCTTATGATTCAATGACCTTCAACACTGAAATGATAAACAGTTCTCTTAAAACGATAAACATGAAATAAGACGTCTTTTGACAGACTTTAATTACCGGTCAGCAGTCGACTGGTCACTGTGTGGATCTCCAAAGGCAGCGGACTTCAGAAAAAAAACACTACATCGACATATCGGGGAAGGCGTTTGTTTTATGGCGACCATAGGATCTTACAAGACTGAGTCTGGTTTGCCAAATTGGAGGCTATAGAACGGTGACTTTGATGTTACGTCTACACACACGATGCTTTACATTCCCACGGTGCTGCTATGATTGGGAGTAACAATCGAAGATGGAGGCGGTATGAAGACAAACATGAAAGTGGCGGACAGAAATATTGCCAGGCTTCTGGACACGTCTCCAGTAAACAGAGTAAAGAGCACATTACACTTTGGCCATGTTGAAAATACACTGTAAGCATTAGGGTTCGGTCGCCATTGTGCCGCGCTACTACTGGCAAAATACAAAAGCACTAAGGTCAACTCGATTTGACATCAAAGTCCATTGTTAATAGCTACACCACAGAGTTTCTGGAAGTCTATTAACGGACTCTCTCCTGACCACACGCGGTGTTGAGCCGACGCGTTACCGGGCAATGAAATGATGACCGCTGTTACTCAAAGATGGCGGAATGAAAAGAGCAGACGATATTTGGCTGCAGGGCCAATTTCCGGCGATTAGCCGGAAGCTCACTGCAGCGCCCTCTATTGGAGAGATGAGACGCGGTGGGAAACCAGATGGGTGGACTGAGAGCTTCATGCATTGGAAACACAAACTCTAAATTAAAGACCTAAAAAGATTCCAAGGGAATAAAAGACTCCTACCGAGTTTCGTCTGTGTCCTGAGCCTAATGATGCTGATTTGTTCTGCCGTCTGTTGTTTTCTTGTCAACAGAGTGGTCAGTATTAAATAGGACCAACCCGGTACCATTAGAAACCAGACCACGCAAATAACACTCCATTATCGGGCTGCGATTACGAATCAGTCGGCGGTAATACACATATCTGTCATAGTGAGGGTATGTAAGACCGACCACAGTTGCAGGAAATGGTTAGACTATATAAATATAAGTAAGATTTCTGTTAGTGCGGCAAAAATATGTACGTTACGTATAAGTGTAAATATGTGTGCTATTTCATTTCAGAAAAACTTAATACAATATCGGAAACAGTTGGAATATTACCTTCACGGCAATATGCCTGAAAAGGGCTTTATAAAATATAATACAAGCGGTCAATAGGGTAGGAAATCTTTAATCAACCAACAGAACAATATCTACCAGTTAGCAACCAGTTTACACCGTCAGTCAATATATAGTTATGTTTCGCTTATGCCCTCACAAGAAGCAACTTCATGTAAATTCTTACTATTCCATCACCTCTAATCCTAACAACAAAACTATGGAAGGACGATTTGACGCATGACGTAAAACCTTTATATAAAGGATGAGACGACGATAAACTAGTCCTATTAATCAAATAAACGATTAATAATATTGCCTATTCAGCAGGAAATCCCTGATAGATATTCACAGTCAAAGTACATCTATCATAACTGCAACAATAACCTATCAAAAATTACACCGAAATACAGTCCATTGTATGTCCATATAATGCTGTTTTCAGCCTCCATTTGTCAATATCAGATCTTACCATTCTCTATCACGGGACGTATCTCATTATTACATGTCAATAGCGTCCATAGTCTGCAGCGTTGCTTGTCTCTCATGTTAGACAGCAACGATAAGGCAAAATGGTATAGCAGCTGTTGAAACCGAGAAGAAATGCCATTCACAGAAATGAGATACTATTCCATTGAATGTCTATTTTCGTGTATGTTTCAGTCTAAAGGAAAGATTAAATGCCAGGGGGTTATTGCCCGTCTGTAGATCTTGATTCTTTTAAGAATGGAGTTGATCAAATGATGTTTATCCAGCTGCATAGCATGCTTTACGATGTTCATTTGGCTTGCATCAAATGGTTGTTTGTTGTTTAACGCCGCACTCAGCAATATTCCAGCTATATGACGGCGGTCTGTAAATATTCGAGTCTGGACTGGACAATCCATTGATTGATATCATGAGCATCGATCCACGCAATTGGGATACGATGACATGCATCAGCAAGACCTGACCACCCGATCCCCTAGTCGCCTCTTACGACAAGCATAGTCGCCTTTTACGCAAAGCATTGATTGCTGAAGACCTATTCTATCCCGGCTCTTACGAGTGGTTGCATCAAATGAAAGACGTGCTGTGTGAAGATTTTTTCTTTTTCTCAAGGGGCGGTCGGGTAGCTTAGTGGTTAAAGCGTTCGCACGCCACGCCGAAGACCCGGGATCGATTCCCGACATGGGTATATGTGTGAAGCCCATTTCTGGTGTCAAACGTAAACCATACGGCGTAAAACCATACTCACTCACTCATTTTCTCAACATTATTATTTGTGTTTGTTTTATTTTATTGCTTCATCCCTCGATGTACATCTGAATTGCATGAAATGAAGAGCGAATTATGTGATAAATATTTCATAAATCTCACTACAATATCACAATTATAGTGTGTTCAGAGTTGCGTCCCTTGGGCACACCGCCATCCTATGATTGTGTGTTCGAATCCCGGTTCGCCCCGATTATGTTTCTAGGTTTGTGAGCATCATACCAGTGCTCGTGGGTTTCACCGAAGTGGTAAACGTCTGAGAGCTGCATCACTTCGAGCTTTCCTCCCACATTAAGCTGACACGCAGTGATATAACTGGAATACTGTTCAAAGCGACGTTATGCTGTTATATCATTTAAGGGCACGGTATAGCATAGTTGTAATCCAAATCCAAATTGGAAACGATGAGATTACAGAGTTGCGATACCTATCTGTGCCATCATCCAATGGTCATTGGTTCGAATCCCAAATTCATTATCCTTCTTCTGACAGCACCATACCTAAACTCTTGAATTTCTCTTATGTGATACACATCTAAAAAGGTCCGGGGTTCGATCCCCCTGCCGCGTCATACCAAAAGACGTTAAAAGATGGTACTTGTTGTTACCCTGTCTGGCGTTCGGCATTAAGGGGCTAAAACAAGGACTGGTCGGCTCGGAGTCAGTATACTGGGTCTGAGTGGGGTATTCATGTTAAACTGCGGCATGGTATCTCAGTGGGCTAGCACTATATATCGGCATCAGTGCGGACTAGTACACGCAGCCACACACACACACGTGCATGCACGTCGCTATATAAGTCCAATAATCTAAGAAGCGACGTTAAACCCAATTTCACCTCACCTCGCCATCAATTGGGCTTGACTCCCACTTAAAGCTGAGAGCCCTGATATAACAGATTCACTATTCAATTGCGATTGGCCCAACCCCACTCACGCGATATTTCAATATTAAAACTTGAAATATTTATCGTGGACTTATATCTAAATATTTTTATAGGCAATTTGTCTGTAAAAAAGTGGTTGATTTATTTATAATTGATCCTCAGAAGATGGATTGCATTTATTTGACCAAGCTGTCCAGGAATGACTAGGGCACGTCCAATATATTACATTTCAATGATCCAGCAAACGTCAGTGGAGTCCCTGAACGATACAGAAAAGGTTTTCACACAATTATGTCGGTAACACGTTGATGTAAGTATTTATTGGAAACCCTTTTTTGAAAAACTGACATACGTCTATACTGTTTGTTGATGAAAGTTGATGGTTTTAGAAACTCGAGAACAGACATTATTCTGTATGGAATGCGTGTATCGGTAACTGTTTTGTTAATATTGATCGTATAACTAACCTTACAATGATTGTTCTTCTTATGCTGGTGTATATTCACGGTCAAGGTCAGGAGGTACAAATCACCACCA
>NW_025963891.1:6594731-6629731 GCF_023055435.1 Haliotis rufescens | reverse complement strand
TTTCTCAGATGGCCCATCAGTCTTACACCGTGTATAGGAACAGCTGGTCGATGGCCCTTCAATGTCCACGGCGAGAACTATCACTTTGGGTAATGTCTCAATCTTCTGGTAATAAATCATCTAGCTTCTATATTTGTTCGTGTCTGTTATATCAGTACTGGAGATAGCCGCCCAGCACCGAAGGTTGGTAACTACAGGCGTGTTTCACGAGCAGTCCTCACGTGCAGTTCTCACGTGCAGTCCTCTCACGTGCAGTCCTCACTCTGGTGAGGACGAGCACACTAATAACACATGGTACGTGACATGCAAGTTCAGTAAATGTTCTCTCCGAAATCAAAACCAGTAGAAGCGTCAATAATACGGGTCGGAGCATTTGCACTTGAGGTCATCACCTGGTATGCTGCCCTACCCCCAGGGGGGTACAAACTGGCGGCTGTCCATGCTGCAGTCGAACTGACTCACCCAGGGGTCACTCGGAGCTTCAGAATGCCCTCCCAATGACAAGACCAAAGCTAACCACGTCTTACTCGTGGTGGGGTGCGGTGGGGTGAGGTGAGGTGTGTGTGTGAAAAAAACAAGATATCCAGAAACCCCAGCCAGGGGAGTCCATTTAAGACCTGTCTGTGTGTAATTATATAATAGGAATGGTGCCAACAACCCATGACTCCCATGGCGCATCTGGGACTCGAACCAGGTAAAGTTGATTGTGACAGCTAATGGAAGTAACTACAGTACGACCAACTGCGACACCTTGGAAAACTGGGCCACCCATACCGCTTTGGCACTATTTGTTTGTTGTTTAACGCCGCACTCAGCAATATACCAGCTACAAGATGGCGATCGGTAAATGATCGAACCCAGTGATTGACATCATGAGCATCGATCTAGGCAATTAGGAAACAATGCCATGCATAAACCAAGTCAGTGAACCTGACCACCCGATTCCGTTAGTCACGTCTTACGACAAGCAGTCATTTCTAATGACAAGCATGGTCGCCTCTAATGACAAGCATGGTCGCCTCTAATGACAAGCATGGGTTGTCGAAGGCCCATTGTCACCCGGATAAGGCACGGGTTTCATTCCCCACGTGGGCACAACGGTGATGCCCACGTGAGGTGTCCCCCGTCATGATATGGCTCTTATATATCTGAAAGCGGCGTAAAACCAACGCATGCAATCATGTTGCTTTATCAGATGTGAAGCTTCGGAGCCGACTTTGAAATAGTGTTAATTATGTTAGAGATCGTCCTGGTGATATTGTAACGCACAATTAATGATCCCTTATTCCCCTTTATATCAGATTTATTATTGTTCTATTTTGAGGTATGGATATATTTGGATACTTGTTTTCGAGAAAAGACCCGTATATGAAGGACTATCCATTTGCAATGTCAGTTTAGGTTTGGATCAGCCTGATACTGAAATGTGTACATTGGTGAAAGAAAACACTCTACCATTGCTTTCCGAATCTTGCATCCAAGCCCTCGTTAATACTACATCCCGTCTGATAATTTGAAAACGATATTTCAAAATCACAAACCCTTACGTTATTATACAGTTTACCATTACCGGTTAACATAGCTTTCGTTCATGTGACGCCCACAAGAGGAGGCAATGCATGACTTAGTGCCCTGAAGGTACTTGGTGTATAGGACTTGACAGTGACGATGTAACCCTGCCTCAACTACCCCTGGTGTCGTATCTACACATCATTGGGATCTAGCCGCTAAAGTAAAGACGATAATGGCGTGATAGATGGCCACCGTGGCATTTCCACCTATAATAAAAGTTGAAATCAATCGTAAGAATTATACCAGTTTATCAAATAATCGGGCATATAATTGACTATTATCTGTTTGGCTGGGGAGCCACGACAGTTGATTCGGCACGTATGTAAATCCCCTCCTCCAGACACTCTGTAATTTATCAGTGGTAATCGAAAAGAGATTTAGCCTTTCTGATTGCTATGACGGCCGTATCGTCCTATCTGGTGGTGTCCGGTCGGCCGGCCCGGTCGACAGCAGATAGCAGTGACCATACGGACCAGTCGGGCTTGGCCAGGCGCCAGCAGCAGGCTGCGGGTTGGTTGGATGACAACGCTGAGGCGCCGTATTAACAAACTCCAATATTACCGGGGTGCCTCTACACTGATCGCTTATACTAACTTCATTTCTTGTCAGGAACCATATATTTCTTCTATTGTTAGCTGTTTCTAAGTTGTCGCAGATTTTAATTAAGATTGATTTCTGCAACTAAACATAATTGGATTCTACTGTCTCCCCAATCCGTTCTGGCGAAGCTGATTGCATGGGGTATATGACGTGGATGCAGGCGGTCCTAGTCAGGGAAGGGGAGATTAGGACAAATTCCATGAATGGTCCTGCATATCCTGCCATGTCCGGTCCGTGACCACTGGCCGGCTGAATTAAGATGGTACTGACGAGATGTGTTCTCGCGGCGCTGCAGATCTGACCAGTGGCCATCTACAGCTTGACAAAAATATCAGTCTGGAGTTAATATGGGGGATTCCCATCAGGGCAGTGCTGCAATAGCTGAACACCGTATAACCATTCACTTCTTGACCAGAGGACAGACTCACCAAGAGTTTGAAGACAATGTCTGTACAACAATTACACATTCACTTCTTGACCAGAGGACGGACTCGCCAAGACTTTGAAGACAATGTCTGTACAACAATTAAACATTCATTTCTTGACCAGAGGACACATCAACTTGAAGACAAGAATTATCTATTCACTTCTTGATCGGTCTACGGACACACCAAAACGTCCAGGCAATGTATGAACAACACTTACATTTGCACTTATTGACCAGTTGACGAACACATCAAGACTTTAAAGACAATGTCTAAACAACGAATACCCATTCAAACAAAGCACCACATGTACATTTCCGGGTCTGAACACTGCCAATGCTTAATGATCACTGAAACTAGCGTGTTCGCCAAGAATGCATGGTCATTTCAACTATTAGAGACACTGAAACTAGCGTGATCGCCAAGAATGCATGGTCATTTCTACTGAGAGAGAAACTGAAACTAGCGTGTTCGCCAAGAATGCATGGTCATTTCTACTGAGAGAGAAACTGAAACTAGCGTGTTCGCCAAGAATGCATGGTCATTTCAACTATTAGAGACACTGAAACTATCGTGTTCGCCAAGAATGCATGGTCATTTCAACTATGAGAGACACTGAAACTAGCATGTTCGCCAAGAATGCATAGTCATTTCTACTGAGAGAGAAACTGAAACTAGCGTGTTCGCCAAGAATGCATGGTCATTTCAACTATTAGAGACACTGAGACTAGCGTGTTCGGCAAGAATGCATGGTCATTTCAACTGAGAGAGACACTGAAACTAGCGTGTTCGCCAAGAATGCATGGTCATTTCAACTGAGAGAGACACTGAAACTAGCATGTTCGCCAAGAATGCATGGTCATTTCAACTGAGAGGGACACTGAAACTAGCATGTTCGCCAAGAATGCATGGTCATTTCAACTATTAGAGACACTGAAACTAGCATGTTCGCCAAGAATGCATGGTCATTTCAACTATTAGAGACACTGAAACTAGCGTGTTCGCCAAGAATGCATGGTCATTTCAACTATTAGAGACACTGAAACTAGCGTGATCGCCAAGAATGCATGGTCATTTCTACTGAGAGAGAAACTGAAACTAGCGTGTTCGCCAAGAATGCATGGTCATTTCTACTGAGAGAGAAACTGAAACTAGCGTGTTCGCCAAGAATGCATGGTCATTTCAACTATTAGAGACACTGAAACTATCGTGTTCGCCAAGAATGCATGGTCATTTCAACTATGAGAGACACTGAAACTAGCATGTTCGCCAAGAATGCATAGTCATTTCTACTGAGAGAGAAACTGAAACTAGCGTGTTCGCCAAGAATGCATGGTCATTTCAACTATTAGAGACACTGAGACTAGCGTGTTCGGCAAGAATGCATGGTCATTTCAACTGAGAGAGACACTGAAACTAGCGTGTTCGCCAAGAATGCATGGTCATTTCAACTGAGAGAGACACTGAAACTAGCATGTTCGCCAAGAATGCATGGTCATTTCAACTGAGAGGGACACTGAAACTAGCATGTTCGCCAAGAATGCATGGTCATTTCAACTGAGAGAGACACTGAAACTAGCGTGTTCGCCAAGAATACATGGTCATCTCAACTGAGAGAGACACTGAAACTAGCGTGTTCGCCAAGAATGCATGGTCATTTCAACTATGAGAGACACTGAAACTAGCATGTTCGCCAAGAATGCATGGCCATTTCAACTATTAGAGACACTGAAACTAGCGTGTTCGCCAAGAATGCATGGTCATTTCAACTATTAGAGACACTGAAACTAGCGTGTTCGCCAAGAATGCATGGTCATTTCAATTATTAGAGACACTGAAACTAGCATGTTCGCCAAGAATGCATGGCCATTTCAACTATTAGAGACACTGAAACTAGCGTGTTCGCCAATAATGCATGGTCATTTCAACTATTAGAGACACTGAAACTAGCGTGTTCGCCAAGAATGCATGGTCATTTCAACTATTAGAGACACTGAAACTAGCGTGATCGCCAAGAATGCATGGTCATTTCAACTATTAGAGACACTGAAACTAGCATGTTCGCCAAGAATGCATGGTCATTTCTACTGAGAGAGAAACTGAAACTAGCGTGTTCGCCAAGAATGCATGGTCATTTCAACTATTAGAGACACTGAAACTATCGTGTTCGCCAAGAATGCATGGTCATTTCAACTATGAGAGACACTGAAACTAGCATGTTCGCCAAGAATACATATTCATTTCTACTGAGAGAGAAACTGAAACTAGCGTGTTCGCCAAGAATGCATGGTCATTTCAACTATTAGAGACACTGAGACTAGCGTGTTCGGCAAGAATGCATGGTCATTTCAACTGAGAGAGACACTGAAACTAGCGTGTTCGCCAAGAATGCATGGTCATTTCAACTGAGAGAGACACTGAAACTAGCATGTTCGCCAAGAATGCATGGTCATTTCAACTGAGAGGGACACTGAAACTAGCATGTTCGCCAAGAATGCATGGTCATTTCAACTGAGAGAGACACTGAAACTAGCGTGTTCGCCAAGAATACATGGTCATCTCAACTGAGAGAGACACTGAAACTAGCGTGTTCGCCAAGAATGCATGGTCATTTCAACTATGAGAGACACTGAAACTAGCATGTTCGCCAAGAATGCATGGCCATTTCAACTATTAGAGACACTGAAACTAGCGTGTTCGCCAAGAATGCATGGTCATTTCAACTATTAGAGACACTGAAACTAGCGTGTTCGCCAAGAATGCATGGTCATTTCAATTATTAGAGACACTGAAACTAGCATGTTCGCCAAGAATGCATGGCCATTTCAACTATTAGAGACACTGAAACTAGCGTGTTCGCCAATAATGCATGGTCATTTCAACTATTAGAGACACTGAAACTAGCGTGTTCGCCAAGAATGCATGGTCATTTCAACTATTAGAGACACTGAAACTAGCGTGATCGCCAAGAATGCATGGTCATTTCAACTATTAGAGACACTGAAACTAGCATGTTCGCCAAGAATGCATGGTCATTTCTACTGAGAGAGAAACTGAAACTAGCGTGTTCGCCAAGAATGCATGGTCATTTCAACTATTAGAGACACTGAAACTATCGTGTTCGCCAAGAATGCATGGTCATTTCAACTATGAGAGACACTGAAACTAGCATGTTCGCCAAGAATACATATTCATTTCTACTGAGAGAGAAACTGAAACTAGCGTGTTCGCCAAGAATGCATGGTCATTTCAACTATTAGAGACACTGAGACTAGCGTGTTCGGCAAGAATGCATGGTCATTTCAACTGAGAGAGACACTGAAACTAGCGTGTTCGCCAAGAATGCATGGTCATTTCAACTGAGAGAGACACTGAAACTAGCATGTTCGCCAAGAATGCATGGTCATTTCAACTATGAGAGACACTGAAACTAGCATGTTCGCCAAGAATGCATGGCCATTTCAACTATTAGAGACACTGAAACTAGCGTGTTCGCCAATAATGCATGGTCATTTCAACTATTAGAGACACTGAAACTAGCGTGTTCGCCAAGAATACATGGTCATTTCAATTATTAGAGACACTGAAACTAGCATGTTCGCCAAGAATGCATGGCCATTTCAACTATTAGAGACACTGAAACTAGAGTGTTCGCCAATAATGCATGGTCATTTCAACTATTAGAGACACTGAAACTAGCGTGTTCGCCAAGAATGCATGGTCATTTCAACTATTAGAGACACTGAAACTAGCGTGTTCGCCAAGAATGCATGGTCATTTCAACTGAGAGAGACACTGAAACTAGCATGTTCGCCAAGAATGCATGGTCATTTCAACTGAGAGGGACACTGAAACTAGCATGTTCGCCAAGAATGCATGGTCATTTCAACTGAGAGAGACACTGAAACTAGCGTGTTCGCCAAGAATACATGGTCATCACAACTGAGAGAGACACTGAAACTAGCGTGTTCGCCAAGAATGCATGGTCATTTCAACTATGAGAGACACTGAAACTAGCATGTTCGCCAAGAATGCATGGCCATTTCAACTATTAGAGACACTGAAACTAGCGTGTTCGCCAATAATGCATGGTCATTTCAACTATTAGAGACACTGAAACTAGCGTGTTCGCCAAGAATGCATGGTCATTTCAACTATTAGAGACACTGAAACTAGCATGTTCGCCAAGAATGCATGGCCATTTCAACTATTAGAGACACTGAAACTAGCGTGTTCGCCAATAATGCATGGTCATTTCAACTATTAGAGACACTGAAACTAGCGTGTTCGCCAAGAATGCATGGTCATTTCAACTATTAGAGACACTGAAACTAGCGTGTTCGCCAAGAATGCATGGTCATTTCAACTGAGAGAGACACTGAAACTAGCATGTTCGCCAAGAATGCATGGTCATTTCAACTGAGAGGGACACTGAAACTAGCATGTTCGCCAAGAATGCATGGTCATTTCAACTGAGAGAGACACTGAAACTAGCGTGTTCGCCAAGAATACATGGTCATCTCAACTGAGAGAGACACTGAAACTAGCATGTTCGCCAAGAATGCATGGTCATTTCAACTATGAGAGACACTGAAACTAGCATGTTCGCCAAGAATGCATGGCCATTTCAACTATTAGAGACACTGAAACTAGCATGTTCGCCAAGAATGCATGGTCATTTCAACTGAGAGGGACACTGAAACTAGCGTGTTCGCCAAGAATGCATGGTCATTTCAACTGAGAGGGACACTGAAACTAGCATGTTCGCCAAGAATGCATGGTCATTTCAACTGAGAGAGACACTGAAACTAGCGTGTTCGCCAAGAATACATGGTCATCTCAACTGAGAGAGACACTGAAACTAGCGTGTTCGCCTAGAATGCATGGTCATTTCAACTATGAGAGACACTGAAACTAGCATGTTCGCCAAGAATGCATGGCCATTTCAACTATTAGAGACACTGAAACTAGCATGTTCGCCAAGAATGCATGGTCATTTCAACTGAGAGGGACACTGAAACTAGCGTGTTCGCCAAGAATGCATGGTCATTTCAACTATTAGAGACACTGAAACTAGCGTGTTCGCCAATAATGCATGGTCATTTCAACTATTAGAGACACTGAAACTAGCGTGTTCGCCAAGAATGCATGGTCATCTCAACTATTAGAGACACTGAAACTAGCATGTTCGCCAAGAATGCATGGTCATTTCAACTATTAGAGACACTGAAACTAGCGTGTTCGCCAAGAATGCATGGTCATTTCAACTATTAGAGACACTGAAACTAGCGTGTTCGCCAAGAATGCATGGTCATTTCAACTATGAGAGATACTGAAACTAGCGTGTTCGCCAAGAATGCATGGTCATTTCAACTGAGAGAGACACTGAAACTAGCGTGTTCGCCAAGAATGCATGGTCATTTCAACTATGAGAGACACTGAAACTAGCATGTTCGCCAAGAATGCATGGCCATTTCAACTATTAGAGACACTGAAACTAGCGTGTTCGCCAAGAATGCATGGTCATTTCAACTATTAGAGACACTGAAACTAGCGTGTTCGCCAAGAATGCATGGTCATTTCAACTATTAGAGACACTGAAACTAGCGTGTTCGCCAAGAATGCATGGTCATTTCAACTATGAGAGATACTGAAACTAGCGTGTTCGCCAAGAATGCATGGTCATTTCAACTGAGAGAGACACTGAAACTAGCGTGTTCGCCAAGAATGCATGGTCATTTCAACTATGAGAGACACTGAAACTAGCATGTTCGCCAAGAATGCATGGTCATTTCAACTATCAGAGACACTGAAACTAGCGTGTTCGCCAAGAATGCATGGTCATTTCAACTATTAGAGACACTGAAACTAGCGTGTTCGCCAAGAATGCATGGTCATTTCAACTATTAGAGACACTGAAACTATCGTGTTCGCCAAGAATGCATGGTCATTTCAACTATTAGAGACACTGAAACTAGCGTGTTCGCCAAGAATGCATGGTCATTTCAACTGAGAGAGACACTGAAACTAACTTGTTCGCCAAGAATGCATGGTCATTTCAACTGAGAGAGACACTGAAACTAGCGTGTTCGCCAAGAATGCATGGTCATTTCAACTATTAGAGACACTGAAACTAGCATGTTCGCCAAGAATGCATGGTCATTTCAACTATTAGAGACACTGAGACTAGCGTGTTCGCCAAGAATGCATGGTCATTTCAACTATGAGAAACACTGAAACTAGCGTGTTCGCCAATAATGCATGGTCATCTCAACTATGAGAAACACTGAAACTAGCATGTTCGCCAAGAATGCATGGTCATTTCAACTGAGAGAGACACCGAAACTAGCATGTTCGCCAAGAATGCATGGCCATTTCAACTATTAGAGACACTGAAACTAGCGTGTTCGCCAAGAATGCATGGTCATTTCAACTATGAGAGATACTGAAACTAGCGTGTTCGCCAAGAATGCATGGTCATTTCAACTATGAGAGACACTGAAACTAGCATGTTCGCCAAGAATGCATGGTCATTTCAACTATTAGAAACACTGAAACTATCGTGATTGCCAAGAATGCATGGTCATTTCAACTATGAGAGACACTGAAACTAGCGTGTTCGCCAAGAATGCATGGTCATCATTGAAACACACTGAAATCCTACAAATATACATAAGTGACATTTGAAAGATGAAACTATGTTGGTAGCAGCAGTTAATGGGGAGAGGTGATTTCCCTGTGTCTAGATCTGTCCTAGAAGACATCTGAAACTGCAAGACACTCAATCATTTGCTCACACTCACAGTCCTCAAATAGGGGTGTCTATCGCTTATATTAAGCACGTGGAGAATTTCGAATATTCGGGGTAAGGAATTGCAATTTTACTGCTTTTTGTGACAGTGATGAAAGGCATGTGAGGTGATTGAACGCTATCCTAACGGGTTTGCAGCTACTGCCTCCCACATTCCGACACAGCAGCAGATGGGACAATGGTGATATTGAGAAATGGTCAAACATTTGATTAATGACACTATCATCGCCTTCACTGTTGTCTATTCAAACATTCTCGAGCCCGATGTTCGCAATTAACAGCTATCAATGGCGAGGCAGACCTATCTGCTGTGTCGTGACATGGGGTTACTGGCAAGTCTTATCTATGGACGTCAAACCGACGGGGTCAACCGCCAACAGAGAGGGGTCAACCCTGAGACCTGGTCACTGAGGTTATAAACTACCCCATCATGCACCAGAAGCGGGGGTTTAGGAAATAAGACCGTTGATGAGGACGGTACATTGTTTCTATATCAATGTTGTGTACAAGCAACCGGTTATGTGTTTGTCCTTGATCGTTATTCCGGTTCCTAGGGATAATGGATACAGAGTCTCGTGCCTAGCTGACACCTCAGTTATAGACTGTTGGAGTGTGTGTGTGTGTGTGTGTGTGTGTGTGTGTGTGCGTGCGTGCGTGTGTGTGTGTGTGTGTGTGTGTGTGTGTGTGTGTGTGTGTGTGTGTGTGTGTGTGTGTTTGTGTGTGTGTGCGCGCGTGCGTGTGCGTGCGTGTGTGCGTGCGTGTATGCGTGCGTGTGTGTGTGTGTGCTTGTGTGTGTATGCGTGCATGTGTGCGTGTGCGTGGAGTAGACGTGGAGTAGACGTTGTGTAACGTGAAATCGATGTGGTGTAGATTTGGAGTAGACGCGGTGTAGACGTGATATAGACGTGGTGTAGACGGGTTGTGATGTGGTGAAGACGTGATATAAACGTGGAGTAGACGTGGTGTAGACGTGGTGTAACGTGGTGTGACGTGGAGTAGACGAGGTGTAGACGGGATATAGACGTGGAGTAGACGTGGTGTAACGTGGTGTGACGTGGAGTAGACGTGGTGTAGTCGGGATGTAGACATGGAATATATGAGGAGTAGACTTGGTGTAGACGTGGTGTGTCGTGGTGTGACGTGGAATAGGCGTGGAATAGACGTGGTGTAGACGGGATGTACACGTGGAGTAGACTTGGTGTAACGTGGTGTGTCGTGGTGTGACGTGGAATAGACGTGGTGTAGACGTGGTGTAGACGTGATGTAGACGTGGAGTAGACTTGGTGTAGACGCGAGCTATTGCCAGACATGGGTATGTTCATCTTCCCCTACCCGCGATACATAGCAATGAGGCAATATCCGCGGAGCGGGGATCAATGTAGCATCACAGAATCATCTTCACCAACACCACCGTCCCTGCCTGGAATCGTGTTGATCTAGTGCCAGGCAAGGATAGTCTGGTGATTATAGCATTTACCACGCAAGTAGGCCTACAACTGATGCCAGAATATGAGATGACAGGCGAGTCACGTAATAGGGGCAGCTAACAGTAACATGCACAGTGTGGCAGCTTGACTGGGGTGATATCAGCTTCGTCCTAACAATACAAATACAAGTCTTTATGATACAAGGACACAAGTACACAAGTAGGTATGATCAAATGACAAGTATACAAGGAGCTATGTTAGTGTAAGGAGATGTTAGTCGCTATGGAGCTCATTTGACCAGTGGAGCTCAATGCTTCACATTCCTGTTAATGCGAGATGTTATATTGCAACTTCAAGTTGGGAAATACCACGTATATATTCTCAAAAAATAATACGTGATGATTTAATATATTTCAGTGGAGAGTTATTTCTACGACATGAGAACTGTCTATACATGTAAGTGTGTCGTAGACACAGCCTACAGTCGGCAGTTGGATATTGGATACTCGTCATCGGGAAAAGAACACCCCTCACATACATTACATGGTAATGCTTTGACGTCACGTAGAACACGGGCAGCTCGACCAACATTTTAGAATCCTAATTTGTTAAACCTGCTGCGGAATGCAATATATCTATTTCAGACACTGAAGTATTACTTTGCTATTGATTGAAACAAAACTCAATTTGTTTATTGATATATTGTCAGTAACAGATGTGAAGACAGCCTCTCCATGCTGATGGCTTTCTGTTGGGAACAAAGGCGTCAAAATAAAAGTGACATAAGCCATTGTCCTTTTTCGGTTTATATTTGTTTGTGTTTGTTGTAATAATTGACAGTTGTGATTACAAATAATATTTATCAGGGACTTAGAAGTTTAATATGGAAAACTTTTAGGGCCACTTGTTTTTTGTGTGTTCAAGATCCATACGTTGAAATTTAAAGTTAAATCTTAAAATTTCCCCTTATTATCTTGAAATTTCACAATCATTATCTTGAAATTTTATCTTATTATCTTGAAATTTCAAGAAAAAAATAATGTAGCAGATGGACCTAAAAGGCTTCCATAGTTTTAGCTTCTCCATGTCTCTCGTGTTTTACAGATTCCTATTAATAAGCAAAACTTCGCAAAACTTCCCAGTGCCTCAGCGTCCCAATGTGCTAGTGCATTTACATATGTGACTGCGCTGCTACAGGGCTGACTGTGGTCTCTGGGTCACGCCGGTATGATTGTCTGACACTGTGCCCCTTCCATCCCTGGTGTAAACCCCAGTGTCTTTCTTTTCCTTTCTTGACTCAACAATATGAACTTACCGATATCTTGCTAGGTCCGTGCACGAGAACTTTGAAGAAGGGCGTGGCGCCATACAGTCGCGTCACGTTAGCCAGCAATGACGTCATATCGAAACTGCTGTCACGTGTGTTGTTCGTCAGGTGGAGACCCCCCAGGGAGTGGAAGAATTCCGTCACTGTGGAAGACACAACGTCACTTCAGCATGTCTGTTTCCACTTCAACACAACTTGCGATGCTGTATCCCTGCTGATGTCTGACATAATTGTCCAAGACATATCTATCTATACAGGACGGCTGATTATAATTCACTCAAATACATAATACACACAATCAAATATCCGACTGACTGAGCTGAAGTGAACTTTCTTACACTCAGGCCGCTAGCAGCGACATTAGAGATACAAGTATTGATTAAACAAACTGTATGTACAGGAAAACAGGATTACAATGTCATAAATATCTTTTCCGAGCAGTCGGATCAGGTACAGGATACAGCTGAAAATTTGT
This sequence comes from Haliotis rufescens, assembly GCF_023055435.1. NCBI lineage: Eukaryota > Metazoa > Mollusca > Gastropoda > Lepetellida > Haliotidae > Haliotis > Haliotis rufescens. The sequence continues at coordinate 6,617,094 of NW_025963891.1, read as the reverse complement.
AAAAACATTGATGAGATATTCCTTGATTATTTTACATAACTTAGATAATTTTCTCGATGTTCCCAATCTTCGGCTATTAAAATGAGAATCAAGACCTACATATGGTTTAATATAGTAATATTTATAAATGAGTTGTTTCCTCTCTTTTTCAAGCAGATAGTTAAATACGTCACATATTTCATACAATCGGCAGAGTGGGCATTTGTTTCGGTTAATGACACAATCCAATACAATACTGACGCAATCAAATGTACAATTCTGACGCAACCAAACACCCCACTGACGCTCCATATCCTAACTTAATTTCAATTTACAGGAAAAAAGGTTTCCTTTGAAAATGAAGAAAACCAAGCATTGCATTAACTAAATTACAGTCAAAAGTTAGGTCAGCTCCAGACGACACTAGGGGATGGTTGAGGTTACTTGGAAAGCACCTTGCCATTACGTTTATTCTTTCATTACAAATTCAAATGACACGTTTTCCTCTCAGAAAAGAGAGCATATGAACTTTGTGAAATTTACAGAAAACTTTCAACTAGTCTTCGTCCGTGTCAAAAACTTCAATAAGGAATGGAAGAAATGCTGCCCCGGTTAATTCAAAGCTCTCGTGGTTAGATTGACATATTTTCATTGCAAAAACAATTATAGGGCTTTCCGCATTGAGCGACGAGGTGATCAAAGTCAATTACTCTACGGTTTGAGCAAAAACTCCTTTCAAATTGTTCCAACTCTTATAATCTTAAGATCACTTAATTTCGACTTTTTGAATCGTTGAACTTTACAGAATGAGAAAAACGTGTGTCAAATTACAAAATAAATTTCAAGCGGCAAAAGGCTACACTGGGAAGAAACGGGTTCGTGCAAATAGGCTGATGTGATGGATGTCACCACGGCATATACGGACGGGGAACATAGGGCAACACTTTTGTTTTACTTGTGTAACTACTTCCAAGATATCCTCATCGGTTGCAAAAATACGTTCCACTTCCTTTAACGACGTGAAAAGTGTTGAAGGTCGTACAGAGCTTGTCCCATGATATCAGAGGTCCTATCATCAGCAACTTGCTTCACACAGTTATTTCACTCTCGGTGATGTAACCGCAGGCGAAAACAAAACAGTTTTACGTATTTAGCTGATATCTAACACGATTAGTTTCAGTTGATTGATTTAGATCAAAACACATGTAGTAATGTGGATGTCGGAAAGAAATTATACCGTTTGTTCATTGAAAAAAACTTTGTTCTCGAGTGTAGCAGCGTTGCTATCTGGACACCAGCGCTAACACCAAGCTTGATGACCTCATTCAGATGCAGAGCTCAAGGTTACAGTGCCGTGTGTGCTGTGGTGTTGTGTGCTAGCTGTAGGCTGTGCTGTCTGTTTGTGTAGAGTTGTCTGTTTGTGTAGAGTTGTCTGTGTAAAGTTGTCTGTTTGTGTAGAGTTGTATGTTTGTGTAGAGTTGCATGTTTCTGTTGTGTGCTGTGATGTATGTTTGTGTTGTGTGTTGTGTTGTGTTGTGTGTACATGCAGTGTTGTATGTTTGTGTTGTGTTGTGTGTACATGCAGTGTTGTATGTTTGTGTTGTGTTGTGTTGTGTTGTGTTGTGTTGTATGTACATGTAGTGTTGTATGTTTGTGTTGTGTGTTGTGTTGTATGTTTGTGTCGTATTGTGTTGTGGTGTGTGTTTGTGTTGAGTTGTGGTGTGTGTTGAGTTGTGGTGTGTGTTTATGTTTTTCTTGTGTTGTGTTGGGTGGTGTGGTGTAGTTTATATTTGTGTTTTAAGAGCTTTCATTTCTACACAGTGGGGGTGGGGCAGCCTTGCTAGTAGTTAAACCGCTGTTGGCTCATCACACCGAAGCCACGGGTTCCATTCCCCACATAAATACACTGTATGGTGCTAATTCTTAGTCTTCCCCGCCGTGATATTGCTGGAATATCGCTTAAAAGCCAACTCAGACACGTCTACACATTCACCTTTTTTCATCCTACTTCCAACTCTCCCCCCACATCCACTGCCTGGTCAGAAATACTATAGATAGGAGTCGGAAATCTGTCACTCATCCCCGCACCCCGTTAGTATGTTTGGCAGTGACCTTTGCAGACCAGATACAAATGTAGAGGGCAATATATACTTATTATACAGCCATCACAGCCATCCCCAAATGTGTTTCTTCAGTCAGAGACAACATCTCCAGGCCGTATTCCATCTCGGATGAAGGACTGCTTAACCATGCTGGTCTATGTAGCATTACGGATCCCGCTTTCATTGAATGCTAGAGCTTGATTTGGATGTGTTAACGGCCTTTTGGAGGTGCAGTTTCCTGTTGTTAGGTGGCAAAACTGTGAGATAAACAGCACACCGTCAAAGGTTGACAGCAAGTCGCGGTTCACAGGCCCTACTTATTGATTCTACGATTCTGCCTCTACTCTACTGCCTTCGGAATTAGTGAGATGCTCTGCGCAACGTGTCCACAAGAAGACGCTTGCTGTCAATGCCGTTTGGGGAACTAAAAATATTTGACAGATTGGAGAAGTACCAGACAAGGGCATGTGGAAGATGTTGCCGATGAGGCAGTTGTGTGGTCGTCAAGGTGTCAGCGGGACCAACCTGTCTCGCGATCAGTCGTCAAGCAAACACGGTTTCAGGTTAAACAGAGACAACGTGTAGTTTATGTAAGGTGAGTTGGTGAGTTGGGTATTACACCGCTTAAAGCAACATTCCAGCAATGTCAAGGAGGGAGACATGAGAACACGAACACGTTGACTTGCCTCCCCCAGGACCCCATAGTATGCAGCTTACAGGTCCAGTCTATATGAAATATTGTATTGAAGTAAAAAGAAAGTGTCCTTCATTATTTCCAGGAGACCCACGACAAGATTTCCTCCGGCAATGACGTTATTAAATCAGATTCACATCTACTGGTTACACGTCTACGTTTATCTTTAATTATATTTTTACTTTTTCGAAACATTAAAAAAGTTCAACTTCCTGCCATATTTCGAATGTCTTCTGACATTTTCAGACTTGACGTTCTGACATTTGTGCATTGATTTATGTTTTAAAGGTAATATGTATAACTCTCTCAAGACAGTCTACCGAGCTACTTCCGCCACAAGCGCATGTGTCTATTGACTTAGGGGCCTACTTGTGACTCGGGTGACGTCATCGACCCTTGATGATCTGGAGATGCATGACTTGAATACCGCTCGCAGAGCCTTCAAGGCAGGACTGTCACTGGTTTCCTGGCCACTGGACAGCGTATCTGACAACAACAATGTATAGCATCTTGTTATTCTGTCAACTAGATAGCGTATGTGACAACAACAATATATAGCATCTTGTTATTCTGTCAACTAGATAGCGTATGTGACAACAACAATATATAGCATCTTGTTATTCTGTCAACTAGATAGCGTATGTGACAACAACAATATATAGCATCTTGTTATTCTGTCAACTAGATAGCGTATGTGACAACAACAATATATAGCATCTTGTTATTCTGTCAACTAGATAGCGTATGTGACAACAACAATATATAGCATCTTGTTATTCTGTCAACTAGATAGCGTATCTGACAACACTATATAGCATCTCGTTATTCTGTCAACTAGATAGCGCATCTGACAAACAAATAAACATGTGAGTGTGTTTGTCCTTGTGTACTACTATTACTGTTACTACTACTACTACTACTACTAATAATAATAATAATAATAATAATAATAATAATGCAAGTCCACTGAAATACCATGCCGCAGTTTAACATGAAAACCCCATATTATACTGACACCAAGCGGACCAGTAATGCCAAGCGACAGGCAGAATATCAACAAGTACCTTCTTTAATTTTATTTTGGGATGACACGGCCTGGGATCGAACTACAGACCTTCCACTCTCAGAGCAAGCGTGCAAACCTCTAGACCACTGAGGCGGGCAGATGTTATCCCATCTGTAGCTGAAGCAGTGTCTAAATCGTTCCCCCATGCAGATACTAGTAAATACACGTCACAAAGCCTATTTTATGATCTTAAGAAATCATTCCGACTATATACTAGACCATGTGTTTATGAATCACTATCAAACAGGGATGAAACCAGGATGATATAACACACATGCAAAGGCAAGTCAATTGTTCAACTAAAAAATAAACATAGGAAGACATGGTCATGATGAAATGTCCTCCACAACTACCATAAAACATTTTGAAAACTTTCTCGAGGCCTTGAATGTTAAAACCTTGATTTCACAACTTTTAAGCAAGAGTCGTATGATACTTTTTTAAATGCTCTTAGACGCTCGATTGTATCTTAAAAGTTGTGAAATGTGAACACCAAATTCTGAAGTTGCTGTAATATTGTTCGACATGATTGGAAAGTTGAGTATTGGAATGTTGTATTCATCCACCTTGTCATGACGTTTTGTCTATAGCGTTCTGTTCCTCTGAATCTTTATGTATTGATCTTCATATGAAACAGATGGGGTGCGCTAATTGGTTTCTAGCTCAGGTGAGTAAATCAGTGGAAGGAAATTGGCTTTATGACCATTATTGAATGATATCAGATTATCTATATACCTGGAGCTTAATCTGAACTTCTTGGACAAATTCCTTTGTTGCCTTCTTCACGTCTAGATGACCCATCTCCAATTCCGGGTACTATTTCACAGTAATGTTTACCTATGAGGTATGTCTTGTATCTGTGGGGTCTGTCTGTTAGGAACAGGTATGTGGTCAAATATTTACCTATGAGGTATGTCTTGTATCTGTGGGGTCTGTCTGTTAGGAACAGGCATGTGGTCATATATTTACCTATGAGGTATGTCTTGTATCTGTAGGGTCTGTCTGTTAGGAACAGGTATGTGGTCAAATATTTACCTATGATGTAAGTCTTTTATCTGTGGGGTCTGTCTGGTAGGAACAGGTATGTGGTCAAATATTTACCTATGAGGTATGTCTTGTATCTGTGGGGCAGTTCATCTGGGATCTCACGGATCCTAGTTTTGTTCCACGTCAACCGTGTCCGGGCGATGTAGCCACCGCATGCAAAACTGTAGAAATTCTGCAAATACAAAAATCCAAAATGGCTCAAATAAGAACAACAACATAGTAATAATCATATTTTTTAACATTTTACTTTCCGTCATCTTTTAAAAACCTGGCGATTATTAAGATGAGGGTGCTCCTGGAGAGAACTGGATGTCTCGTGGGTACACGACTAGTGAAACACTGGTATCTGTATCGTGTTCGTCTTGTGTCATATGTTTCGTAAATAATCGGTTTAGAATTATCAAATACAGATAATTCCAAAATCAAATATTAATCACGAACAAGCACTCATCAAGTTTGCATACACGACAGGCAGCCTAATAGCGAGGCAGCGGCGTTAGATATAGCTGCACTACCAATCACTAAGGCACAGTGGGACATCCCAAGCGTGTCAAACGGTACTCGCTGTTCCCCTGTTCAATTAAAGTCCCCTAACGGTATCAGAGCAGTTGTATAGTTCAACGAACACAAATAGATCAAGTCTTACCAACGTCTGACGCATGTAACTAATAGCATACAACGTGTTGTACCAACTAGTTGCACCATGTGAACGGGGCTTTATCATGTCCAGCACCTCAACGCTGAACCATCGGTCAGTTCTCGGGGAATATATGGAGTGTATGATTTATACACCGTGTACTAACCAAGTTATGAAGCACTCTGCCACCATGTACTATCTATCTCATAAATATGACCATGGCAGCTCGAGTCACAAGGAAAGGTCGGAACCAATTGGTCGGGTCAAGTTTAGGCAAACAGTGGCGAGGAGAATTCATAGATCTCCCGGTTCTGCTGGAATTACAAGTTTGGACATCAGTTTGGATCAACTAAGTGAATTATTGGCAAACATTTGACAGTAACTACGTCGTTTTGGGCAGTAATCAGCCCTGCTTTGTCTGGCGAAACCCTTCACACCTCAAACCCCCGCCATCTTGCTGAAACATGCCGCTGATGGTCAAGTAACTCGATAACCGGAAATGACCTCAAATCCCGTTAATCCGGGGATCTAATCAAATATCTTATTTCCTCCACCTGCTTGCGATTCTTAGACACTCGATGGTTCGGAAATAATCGCATTAGGGGAGGCGATTCTTACACTCGTGAGCCAGGGGACAAATAGATACGGCAAATTGGTGGAGGTGAAGAGGCCTGAATTGATGGGACAATCTCGGAGCGTTTCTCTGCTACCATTCTCCTGGTGTTGATACAGTATGTGATGGGCTGGTCAATCTTCCAGTCTTGATGAGACCTGGCGTGGTGAAAGAAACACAACTTGTTTTGAATTGAGGGTCGGAAAATCCGAGAATGAACTTTAGTTTTACATTGTGGAAGAGAATTAGAATTTCCATCTCAGAAAACGCAAGTCAAAGCTTTTTAGCTCGAGCAAACAAGCGTGAAATTCTCTGCATTTCCCTCAGAGCGAATGGAGATAGTTCTTTGATGGTCCTCAGACCGAAGGCTCCACACACTACTTGTGACAATGTCTCGTATAATGACCACTCAATCGGACCCGGTATCCCGTGCAAGAAGCAGTGGGAGGTTATGCAAAAGCACAACTTTGACATTGTACTCTTTGAACAACTTAGATTTCTTAATTCAGGACACAGGAAGTTTTTTTGTGTGGCCGCACTTGAGGGGCCACTTAACAATAAGCTGGTAATCTAATTAATGATAATCTTTGATTTTTCAATTTGGCCAAACTGTGATTGTTAGGACAAGATTATGATTAACAAAATATCAAATGTCGTCAGACAACTGTAGGACGGTCACTCTTCTTTCCAAACAGTCGCCATATAACTGTAGGGCGGTCACCCATCTTTCCAGACAGTCGCAAAAAAATGTAGGACAGTCACCTTTCTTTCCACACAGTCGCCACACAACTGTAGGATGGTCACCCTTCTATCCAGACAGTCGTAACACAACTGTAGGATGGTCACCCTTCTATCCAGACAGTCGCCACACAACTGTAGGACGGTCACTCTTCTTTCCAGACAGTCGTCACACAACTGTAGGACGGCCATCCTTCTTTCCAGAGAGGCGCCACACAACTGTAGGACGGCCACTCTTCCTTTAAGACAGTCGTCACACAACCATAGGACGGTCCCTCTTCTTCCCAGGCAGTCGCCACACAACCGTAGGAAAAGACAAAGCTGCAGACTGTCTGCAATGAATTGCACTCACTCACTCACAATATTAAGCTTGAGCTATTGTTATGCCTACAACCCGCTGTGTCGACCGAGCGTTACACAGTCCGTAACATCAATATGTGTCTTTTAGGTGTTCTTGTCGTGATTAATTAAATAAACCGAATATTATTTTAATGGAGAGCATTGAAGAACAAATCTGAATATTATCAAAGTGCTGGGATACTCAAATCGTTGAGAAACAATGCCGGATTTAATGTGGAGGAGGCATATTGAACAACACGGCCTCAATAACCTCTCATCTCCTCAATAAGATGTGATAAATATTATATGTTCTGTCAATAACGGATACTTCCACTTCCCGGGAGGGCGCAAGCAGTCAATAGCCACCATTACTGCCACACACAATTCCATAGGAATGTCTCCGTCGTCTTTTCTAATAATTGAAATTCTATACTATCATAATGGATTTCGATTTATTTAAGTATTTTGCTGATCAATTACTGAACGATATGCCGGGGGGGGAGTTCACGATTGGGACTAATTTGATAAAAAGCAAAACGATTCTTTGGACTATTTTGTGAATATTGACGTCAATACTCGTGTCCTAAGTATAATCACCGCCATATTTACACCTGATCAGTCACCAAAATAAGATGCATTGTGTGCATCCAGTAATATAATTGTATAACTGTATTCCGTGTTACTTAGACCACCTTGAATTACCAAGTGAATGAACGTCCTACATATTCATTGATCACTTGATTGTCTGGTTTGTTTACAGGCCGCCGTCGCATGACAGGTGTACTTCTGGGCGGCAGTAGGTAATAAATGACTACCCTTATATGCGAATTGTGTGAATTGTGGGTTCTACCGGTAGGGCAGGACATACCTATCCTTTTCGCAAACATCTGGCGTCATCACTGATTTTCAGTGGTCATTTCATATAATTTTCACAGCTATTTTGCACTTAGCGACAGATGAAGTCTGTCTCGGTGGTTATACGCAATATACATCCTTCCAGTGTGACTCCTGTAGCGTCATGTTTAATATCCTACCGTGCAGTATAGCTTAAATAGTATCCAGTCTTTGAATGACATGTTGAAGTGATACACATAGGGAAGAGAATATATGGATGTCAGCTTCTTATTACGAGGAACACAACGTGATGAAGCAGTAAGCATATACCCCTACGTTGTTGACGTCCATACATTCTCTTCCTCAAATAGCATCGTTTGAAATATCCGCCCCCAAAGTATAATTCATATTGTATCATATGTAACATACGTCCCTACAGTATAACTCAAATAGTACCACATGAAGTATTCGCCGCTAAAGTATAATTCATGTTGTATCATATGTAATATACGTCCCTACAGTATAACTCAAATAGTACCACATGAAATATCCGCCGCTAAAGTTTAATTCACATTGTATCATATGTAATATACGTCCCTACAGTATAACTCAAATAGTACCACATGAAATATCCGCCGCTAAAGTATAATTCATGTTGTATCATATGTAATATACGTCCCTACAGTATAACTCAAATAGTACCACATGAAATATCCGCCGCTAAAGTATAATTCACATTGTATCATATGTAATATACGTCCCTGCAGTATAACTCAAATAGTACCACATGAAATATCCGCCGCTAAAGTATAATTCATGTTGTATCATATGTGACATACATGTACGTCCCTTCAGTATAACTCAAATAGTACCACATGAAATATCCGCCGCTAAAGTTTAATTCACATTGTATCATATGTAATATACGTCCCTACAGTATAACACAAATAGTACCACATGAAATATCCGCCGCTAAAGTATAATTCATGTTGTATCATATGTAATATACGTCCCTACAGTATAACTCAAATAGTACCACATGAAATATCCGCCGCTAAAGTAGAATTCACATTGTATCATATGTAATATACGTCCCTGCAGTATAACTCAAATAGTACCATATGAAATATCCGCCGCTAAAGTATAATTCATGTTGTATCATATGTAATATACGTCCCTACAGTATAACTCAAATAGTACCACATGAAATATCCGCCGCTAAAGTATAATTCATGTTGTATCATATGTAATATACGTCCCTACAGTATAACTCAAATAGTACCACATGAAATATCCGCCGCTAAAGTATAATTCACATTGTATCATATGTAATATACGTCCCTACAGTATAACTCAAATAGTACCACATGAAATATCCGCCGCTAAAGTATAATTCATGTTGTATCATATGTAATATACGTCCCTTCAGTATAACTCAAATAGTACCACATGAAATATCCGCCGCTAAAGTATAATTCATGTTGTATCATATGTAATATACGTCCCTACAGTATAACTCAAATAGTACCACCTGAAATGTAGCCTCGTATCATTGAAAAAGTATCATACGTGATGCTCCGGGTTTGAATTGAACTTCAGCAACCCATGTTTGTCGTAAGAGGCGACACACGGGATCGGCTCGCTGACTTTGTTGATGCATGTCATCGTATCCCAAATACGTGTATTGATGCTCATGAGATCAATCACTGGATTGTCGGGTCCAAACTCGATTATTTACACGCCGCCGTCATATGGCTGGAATATTGCTAAAAGCGACGTTAAACAAACAAACAAAATCGTATGTAATATCATGATCAATATTAATCCTGTAGTATCATATGATCTTTTATGTGTTCCTCGTTATTTGGATGGTCAGCTCAAGTGATGCTGATACCCATATCACAAGCAGGCAATCCCATGGTGCTATCAACTCAACATGACTCTCCAGACTGTGACCGATGGCAGCCATGTTCCTTTGTCCTGTAATCTAGCTTATTACAACCATTATGCAACGTTATGTAAAGAAACTTTGAGACATTTATATAGACAGAGCTCGCTCCCTGCTTTGCCTATTAAGCAATTATATCACAGATCAATGACCCTCTGTGTAAACGGACGCTCGCCAATTTCCATCGCAAGTTAAACCCACTGTGGGATATTCTCAGACTATTTCATTTGAACAATATCTTGCCTTCAACAGATTAGCGTGACTGTTTCCCATAGCTCAGTCGGTAGTGTGCATTTCCGGAAGGTTTATTCCCTGCTTTGATGGCAGCATTTCCCCCGGTTCGCCTCCGTGTCAGCCCAATTAGCCGCGGTTACATGACACAAGTACCATGCGCAGATAAAACACTATGTATGCTCGATTCATCCCTCCAGCAAATTACATTTGCATACAGTTGCAATAAAGCAAACATTAGTCGAGGGTAGATAATCCTTGCGCTAACAAGAACAGGGTTTTTGTCATTCTGCGCCTGTCATGCTCACTCATTCTTTCCTGATGCGAGGCATTGTGGGTAGAGAGGCCATTTCCGGTAGCAATGGATGTATCAGTAGTGTCATGTGCACATCAAAGATACTTATTTACTTCGTTTTATACTCATATCCACTGCCACTGAATTACCATTTATTGCCGATTCAGAAATACAAAGATGTACCGAGTGTTACCAGTGAATGGATAAGAAAATGGAAAGATTGGAATCCGATGTAACATGACAATCAACAATACATCTTGGCGGTGTAGTGTTAGGGGGCAAACAACTAGGAAACAACCAAGAAACAACAGGAAACAACTAAGAAACAACCAAGAAACAACCAGGAAAAAAACGAGGAAACAGCTAGGAAACAACCAAGAAACAACAGGAAACAACTAGGAAACAACTAAGAAACAACAGGAAACAACTAAGAAACAACCAAGAAACAACCAGGAAACAACTAGGAAACAACCAAGAAACATCTTGATCAATAATGGGTCATACACACCATCATTGGTAAAAAGTTCCTCTATACGTCCGAATCAAATGTTAGCGAGAGGCCTTTGACGTCAGCGTCTACATTCTGATAATGTTTTGCATAGACCAGTGTGGCTAGCACACGGCACAACTATTGGCGCCAGAATGTTGTCTCGGTAGTACTGTCCAGTGACCCTTCAATGGACAATATTCAGTTCCATTTGACAGTCATGTGGTCCCGCCCCATATCCTCAGAGACCATCCAAAAATCTGTCATGTTACCTTACGATGACCTTTGCATGACATAAGTCAGACACGTCTTCCCCCATGTCCAGAAAGTCCGGAGTGGATCTGGACTCTCATGAATACATTACACGAGATCATCGGCGACACTGCCAGTTTCAACGCTCCAGACACCAGTAGTGTGTCGGTTTGTTAACGGTGGTATAACATGTGGTCGCTGAACAAGTGCGTGGCGCAAGTGAACAGAGATTTAATTGGCTGTTTGGATTTCTCAAAAGCCTAGTTTCTTAATAATGGACCCCAGGCTTGTGTTGTTGACCAAGGGCGCCCTGTGCGGGGCCGATCGTTAACATTATGTGTCTGCATAAACCTGTCCCAAAGTTTGCAAATCGCATACTGAGACACATTGAACGAATTGTGAGTTCTAGGTGAGTTCTACCAGTTTTAAGTATGACAATTACGCGTTCATCACGTTGTAGACGATGCATTCCCTATCTGATCACAAAGTCGGCATAAAGTAAGAGTGGAGAGTTAACGTGTTACTGTGGACAATAAAAATAGCAAACACTAATGGCACAGAGCGATTTGTGGACCTTTCACTGAAGCACTGGGGAATGACCCCTACTCATAGGGCACGGAGGAATCGTATGGTCCACGGGCAATGAGTCGGGCGTTTTGGGGCGTGTTGGGGCGTTAGGTTTTGGTTCCGAAACCGTTCCATCTCTGGTAAAATATTTGTATAGATTACCTTTCTTCTGACGACCAATCATAACATATATATTTCATATGATCCCCAAGTTTCTTTGGAGAGTATATGTGGACTATGTCTTTTACAGTACCACCAATGACGGCAATACAGTTAAGTATGCTTACACTGGCGCTGGAACGGGAACGCCTCCATCGTCTACTGGTAGAGCGTCCACCCCAAGAGCAGAAGGTCCGGGGTTCAATCCCCGGCCGCGTCATACCAAAATACGTTAAAAGATGGTGCTTGTTGTTACCCTGTCTGTTACGCTCGGAATTAAGGGGCTAGAACAAGAAGTGTGGCTCGGAGTCAGTACACTGTGTCTGTGTGGGGTGTTCATGTTTAACTGCGACATGGTATCTCAGTGAGCTAGCACTATAAATCGCAATCTGTCCGGACTAGTACAAGTAGTAACACACACACACACACACACACACACACACAAACACACATACACACACACACACACACACGTGCATGCACGTCGCTGTATAAGTGCAGTAATCATGGTCGCGACGTTAAACCCAATTTCACCTCACCTCACCTCACCTCATCTCACCTCACCTCACCTCACCGCACCTCACCTCACCGCACCTCACCTCACCTCACCTCACCGCACCGCACCGCACCGCACCTCACCGCACCTCACCTAACCTAACCTCACATCACATCACATCACATCACATCACATCACATCACATCACATCACATCACATCACATCACATCACAGCACATCACATCACATCACCTCACATCACATCACATCACATCACATCACATCACCTCACCCCACCTCACCCCACCTCAGGGGCGGTCGGGTAGCCTAGTGGTTAAAGCGTTCGCTCGTCACGCCGAAGACCCGGGGTACGATTCCCGACATGGGTACAATGTGTGAAGCCCATTTCTGGTGTCCCCCGCCGTGATATTGCTGGAATATTGCTAAAAGCGGCGTAAAACCATACTCACTCACTCACTCACCCCACCTCACCTTACCAATGGAACGAAACTGCAGGAAACTACTGATGTGAATGAATGTTTCTTCTAGAGTTGTGTACGTTGCATCACTGATGAGTGAAATACACCATGGTGTTCACAGACCAACAAATATAAGGATTCGAACATGTCTTCTTAAAACACATAACATAATAATTCCTAAATAACAAAACATATATTCCTTAAGTATATATTTTTTCGAAACCTCTTCGGGAACATGTACAGTCGGGGTTTAGTCATCTCTTAGGTCTCCTTTGCAACAGGCCATCCAGTGGTGTCTATGGCAACAGACCATCAAATGATCTCTATGACAACAGACCATCCAATGGTCTCTATGGCAACAGATCATCCAGTGGTCTCTATGACAACAGACCATCCAATGGTCTTTATGACAACAGACCATCCAGTGGTCTCTTTGGCAACAGGCAATCTAGTGGTCTCTATGACAACAAAGCACATACCAGTGCATACTATGCTTAGGAAATCAGTTAAACACAGTTAAGTTCTCCCACGACCGCTCCGATTAAAATGTCAATTACTTCATTGCGGGATCGGCATCCTTGATGGCGGATAAACCTGATGGAGGAAATGTAAATTAGATGCAACCTTCTAGCGCTGCCGGGTGTCAGTGCTTCCTGTCAGTGTGGCCTATCGAGCTGACTTCAGATCTCGATATTTCCAGCACAGAACCATTCAGTAGAGAACAGCGGCTACAGGCGCGATGTACTTTGTATCATGTGTATGATACAGCTATTTACAAAAGGAGAACATTGATTGCCGTCTACAGTAACCCTGTAGAGAGTATACATCAACTGTAATTGAAGTGTTAATTAACATAGCGGCCTAGCCTATGTATCACTCCACATAACCTTCCCAGATGAGGAATTAATTCGACTCCTTGTCAAGTTAACCGTGTTCTCACGTTTGGGATAATTGGCAGCAATGGTCATCGATGTCAGCGTGGCACCGGTTGTCTGAAGCCTCCACAGAGGGGGTGGGGGAGTGGGGGTGGGGCGAGGTGGGGGGTGTCGGCAGTTCTCCTCACTGCGTTAACACGGCACTTCACACTTGCATCAACCACAGCAACCGTAGGAGATACCATATGTCCATCGGATAAGTTATATGAAAGAATCGTCAGATCTTTGTATGGATTTTTACTTATATGAAGGGATCTTTAGACATATAGACATGTCCATTTATATGTTGGGATCCACCTATACAACTTATATATAGGGGTATGTACCACCTATACAACATATATACAGGCTATGTACCACCTATAGAACATATATACAGGGGTATGTACCACCTATATAACATATATACAGGGGCATGTACCACCTATACAACATATATACAGGGTATGTACCACCTATATAACATATATGCAGGGGTATGTATCAGCTATACAACTTATATACAGGGGTATGTACCACCTACACAACTTATATACAGGGTATGTACCACCTATATAACATATATGCAGGGGTATGTACCACCTATACAACATATATGCAGGGGTATGTACCACCTATACAACATATATGCAGGGGTATGTACCACCTATGCAACATATATACAGGGGTATGTACCACCTATACAACATATATGCAGGGGTATGTACCACCTATACAACATATATGCAGGGGTATGTACCACCTATACAACATATATGCAGGGGTATGTACCACCTATGCAACATATATGCAGGGGTATGTACCACCTATACAGCATATATACAGGGGTATGTACCACCTATACAACATATATGCAGGGGTATGTACCACCTATACAACATATATGCAGGGGTATGTACCACCTATGCAACATATATGCAGGGGTATGTACCACCTATACAGCATATATACAGGGGTATGTACCACCTATACAACATATATGCAGGGGTATGTACCACCTACACAACTTATATACAGGGTATGTACCACCTATATAACATATATGCAGGGGTATGTACCACCTATACAACATATATGCAGGGGTATGTACCACCTACACAACTTATATACAGGGTATGTACCACCTATATAACATATATGCAGGGGTATGTACCACCTATACAACATATATACAGGGGTATGTACCATCAATATAACATATATACAGCAACCGTAGGAGATACCATATGTCCATCGGATTCCATATGATTTCCAGTAAAACACCACACTTTAATTGTCCTGCTGTGAGATGCGTCGATACATATCCCTGGCTCCCGGGATTGTTGCTATTGTTTGTCGGTCACCGCTTCAAAAGATTTGTTTTCCTTTATTAATGCACATCTGATTTCTTTTAAATTATTATTTTTTTCATATTTTATTTATGCATGTTATATTTTATTAAATCCTGCAGCAAACTATTTTTTTACAGTTCATCCTAATCCATTAAATATAATCCTAAGCCTAGTGGTAAGCACTGGCCCTCGAGATAAACAATGGTAAAAGTACGCTGTGATAGTCACGTGGAGGTTAACCCTTTTACAGTCGATCCAAACACACGTGTACTTGCCAATAATCTTTAATACAATGGAATCAATTAGTGATGAAGGCTGTTTACCCATCCGAGATGTCGAAATCTGATATGGGGGCAAGCTTATATTGACAGGTATTATGCTATTATTATTTATTGAGCTTGACCTTTGTCCACTGGGATATATGGTCTTTGTCCACCGGGCTATGTGCCCAGCAGGAGGATTGGTGATGGAATCAGATCAAGTCAGAGCCAAATCTCTTTCCAGGAGTCCTTCGAACACGCAATGGAGGAGCCTGGAGCCTGGACCCCGGAATGGCTGTCTGTGATATTGTACCTGTCGATTGTTTCGTAATATAGCGTACAGAGATGTAACCTTTCCGTCCCTTAGGGGCCGAATCTGTTTGTTCCCACCTCCAGAGTATTGATCTATATCTTGGATGTTCACTTGCAGGTGACTCGACATCGCTGTACTCTAAGTAGTATATAGGTGTTCACCACTCATTGTTTTTGGTTTGATGTTTGTTTGTTGTTCAGCGCCACACTCAGAATATTCCAGCCGTATGACGGCGGCCTGTAAATAATTCAATGATTGATATCATGAGGAACGAGCAGCGAGCCTCACCACCTGATCTATGTCGCCGCCTCCAAATCTAACCCGGAATCTCCGAAAGGGGGTGTTGGTTTGGGGGGGGGGGGGGGGGGGGGGGGGTGCAATGCAGTGCCACTGACATACCAATGTGATAGGAATGATGCCTGGGCACTGATTTAATGATTCTTCAGTTATTTAAAGAGATCTTCAGATGCCTTGTAGTGATCGCAAGCTATACTATATGTTTGGATCGTCAGTTATATGAAGGTATAATAAGTTAAATGAAAGAATTTTCAGGTCTATGTATGGATTTTTACTTATATGAGGGGATCTTTAGTTAACACTAGTCACCTATACAAGTTATATATAGAGATATGTACCACCTATACAACATATATACAGGGATATGTACCACCTATACAACATATATACAGGGGTATGTACCACCTATACAACATATATACAGGGGTATGTACCACCTATACGACATATATACAGGGTATGTACCACCTATACAACATATATACAGGGTATGTACCACCTATACAACATATATACAGGGGTATGTACCACCTATATAACATATACAGGGGTATGTACCACCTATACAACATATATACAGGGTATGTACCACCTATACAACATATGTACAGGGGTATGTACCACCTATACAACATATATACAGGGGCATGTACCACCTATACAACATATATACAGGGTATGTACCACCTATATAACATATATACAGGGGTATGTACAACCTATACAACATATATACAGGGGTATGTACAACCTATACAACATATATACAAAGGTATGTATGACGTGTACAGAAGGGGCGGGTGGTATGTACCACCTATACAACATATATACAGGGTATGTACCACCTATACAACATATATACAAGGGTATGTACCACCTATACAACATATATACAGGGTATGTACCACCTATACAACATATATACAAGGGTATGTACCACCTATACAACATATATACAAGGGTATGTACCACCTATACAACATATATACAGGGTATGTACCACCTATACAACATATGTACAAGGGTATCTACCACCTATACAACATATATACAGGGTATGTACCACCTATACAACATATATACAAGGGTATGTACCACCTATACAACATATATACAAGGGTATGTACCACCTATACAACATATATACAAGGGTATGTACCACCTATACAACATATATACAAGGGTATGTACCACCTATACAACATATATACAGGGTATGTACCACCTATACAACATATATACAAGGGTATGTACCACCTATACAACATATATACAGGGTATGTACCACCTATACAACATATATGCAGGGGTATGTACCACCTATACAACATATATACAAGGGTATGTACCACCTATACAACATATATACAAGGGTATGTACCACCTATACAACATATATACAAGGGTATGTACCACCTATACAACATATATACAGGGTATGTACCACCTATACAACATACATACAGGGTATGTACCACCTATACAACATATATACAGGGGTATGTACCACCTATACAACATATTTACAGGGTATGTACCACCTATACAACATATATACAAGGGTATGTATCACGTGTACAGAAGGGGCGGGCGGTGTGTACCACCTATACAACATATATACAGGGTATGTACCACCTATACAACATATATACAGGGTATGTACCACCTATACAACATATATACAGGATATGTACCACCTATACAACATATATACAAGGGTATGTACCACCTATACAACATATATACAGGGTATGTATCACCTATACAACATATATACAGGGTATGTACCACCTATACATCACATATACAGGGTATGTTCCACCTATACAACATATATACAAGGGTATGTACCACCTATACAACATATATACAAGGGTATGTACCATCTATACAACATATATACAAGGGTATGTACCACCTACACAACATATATACAAGGGTATGTACCACCTATACAACATATATACAGGGTATGTACCACCTACACAACATATATACAAGGGTATGTACCACCTACACAACATATATACAGGGTATGTACCACCTATACAACATATATACAGGGTATGTACCACCTACACAACATATATACAGGGTATGTACCACCTACACAACATATATACAGGGTATGTACCACCTACACAACATATATACAGGGTATGTACCACCTATACAACATATATACAGGGTATGTACCACCTATACAACATATATACAGGGTATGTACCACCTACACAACATATATACAGGGTATGTACCACCTATACAACATATATACAGGGTATGTACCACCTATACAACATATATACAGGGTATGTACCACCTACACAACATATATACAGGGGTATGTACCACCTATACAACATATATACAGGGTATGTACCACCTACACAACATATATACAGGGGTATGTACCACCTATACAACATATATACAGGGTATGTACCACCTACACAACATATATACAGGGTATGTACCACCTACACAACATATATACAGGGTATGTACCACCTACACAACATATATACAGGGTATGTACCACCTATACAACATATATACAGGGTATGTACCACCTACACAACATATATACAGGGTATGTACCACCTATACAACATATATACAGGGTATGTACCACCTATACAACATATATACAGGGTATGTACCACCTACACAACATATATACAGGGTATGTACCACCTATACAACATATATACAGGGGTATGTACCACCTATACAACATATATACAGGGTATGTACCACCTATACAACATATATACAGGGGTATGTATCACGTGTACAGAAGGGGCGGGTGGTATGTACCACCTATACAACATATATACAGGGTATGTACCACCTATACAACATATATACAGGGGTATGTATCACGTGTACAGAAGGGGCGGGTGGTATGTACCACCTATACAACATATATACAGGGTATGTACCACCTATACAACATATATACAGGGGTATGTATCACGTGTACAGAAGGGGCGGGTGGTATGTACCACCTATACAACATATATACAGGGTATGTACCACCTATACAACATATATACAGGGGTATGTATCACGTGTACAGAAGGGGCGGGTGGTATGTACCACCTATACAACATATATACAGGGTATGTACCACCTATACAACATATATACAGGGGTATGTATCACGTGTACAGAAGGGGCGGGTGGTATATACAGGAGTATGCATCACGTGTACAGAAGGGGCGGGTGGTATGTACAGGAGTATGCATCACGTGTACAGAAGGGGCGGGTGGTATGTACAGGAGTATGTATCACGTGTACAGAAGGGGCGGGTGGTATATACAGGGGTATGTATCACGTGTACAGAAGGGGCGGGTGGTATATACAGGAGTATGTATCACGTGTACAGAAGGGGCGGGTGGTATGTACAGGAGTATGTATCACGTGTACAGAAGGGGCGGGTGGTATATACAGGGGTATGTATCACGTGTACAGAAGGGGCGGGTGGTATGTACAGGAGTATGTATCACGTGTACAGAAGGGGCGGGTGGTATGTACAGGGGTATGTATCACGTGTACAGAAGGGGCGGGTGGTATGTACAGGGGTATGTATCACGTGTACAGAAGGGGCGGGTGGTATGTACAGGGGTATGTATCACGTGTACAGAAGGGGCGGGTGGTATATACAGGAGTATGCATCACGTGTACAGAAGGGGCGGGTGGTATGTACAGGAGTATGTATCACGTGTACAGAAGGGGCGGGTGGTATATACAGGGGTATGTATCACGTGTACAGAAGGGGCGGGTGGTATATACAGGAGTATGTATCACGTGTACAGAAGGGGCGGGTGGTATGTACAGGAGTATGTATCACGTGTACAGAAGGGGCGGGTGGTATATACAGGGGTATGTATCACGTGTACAGAAGGGGCGGGTGGTATGTACAGGAGTATGTATCACGTGTACAGAAGGGGCGGGCGGTGTGTACAGGAGTATGTATCACGTGTACAGAAGGGGCGGGCGGTATGTACAGGAGTATGCATCACGTGTACAGAAGGGGCGGGCGGTATGTACAGGAGTATGCATCACGTGTACAGAAGGGGCGGGTGGTATATACAGGAGTATGTATCACGTGTACAGAAGGGGCGGGCGGTATGTACAGGAGTATGTATCACGTGTACAGAAGGGGCGGGCGGTATGTACAGGAGTATGTATCACGTGTACAGAAGGGGCGGGTGGTATGTACAGGAGTATGTATCACGTGTACAGAAGGGGCGGGCGGTATGTACAGGAGTATGTATCACGTGTACAGAAGGGGCGGGCGGTATGTACAGGAGTATGCATCACGTGTACAGAAGGGGCGGGTGGTATGTACAGGAGTATGTATCACGTGTACAGAAGGGGCGGGCGGTATGTACAGGAGTATGTATCACGTGTACAGAAGGGGCGGGTGGTATGTACAGGGGTATGTATCACGTGTACAGAAGGGGCGGGCGGTATGTACAGGAGTATGCATCACGTGTACAGAAGGGGCGGGTGGTGTGTACAGGAGTATGCATCACGTGTACAGAAGGGGCGGGTGGTATGTACAGGAGTATGCATCACGTGTACAGAAGGGGCGGGTGGTATATACAGGAGTATGTATCACGTGTACAGAAGGGGCGGGCGGTATGTACAGGAGTATGCATCACGTGTACAGAAGGGGCGGGTGGTATGTACAGGAGTATGTATCACGTGTACAGAAGGGGCGGGCGGTATGTACAGGAGTATGTATCACGTGTACAGAAGGGGCGGGTGGTATGTACAGGAGTATGTATCACGTGTACAGAAGGGGCGGGCGGTATGTACAGGAGTATGTATCACGTGTACAGAAGGGGCGGGCGGTGTGTACAGGAGTATGTATCACGTGTACAGAAGGGGCGGGTGGTATGTACAGGAGTATGTATCACGTGTACAGAAGGGGCGGGTGGTATGTACAGGAGTATGCATCACGTGTACAGAAGGGGCGGGTGGTATGTACAGGAGTATGTATCACGTGTACAGAAGGGGCGGGTGGTATGTACAGGAGTATGCATCACGTGTACAGAAGGGGCGGGCGGTGTGTACAGGAGTATGTATCATGTGTTCAGGGGTTTGATAGAACGAGGCACTCCAGGTACTTATTTAATTCTCTGTGTGTTGATGGGTGATAATTTCTATATTTAACTGTCACAGTTCCATATACAAATTAGTTTTTGACAGACAACCATGTTTGTCTATCACAGCTCTAACACAATGTGCAGAAGGCAAGAGCGCACAAGTGGTTCATAGGAAACGTGCCGACTGCTGATAACGATGAATTATGCCCCTTTTAGCCCGTTCACCTCTAAGATTAATCAAAGTTAATGTGAATAAATGTTTACTCGATTGGTCAATTTCAGATGGTAACGGGCATTATTGACAGAGAGCCATCTTTTGTGGTGTGGTTGGGCCGGCTTTAACGATAGGTATTATACACACGTCTCAAGGATTTCGTCAAAATATTGGGTCTGCCCGTAACGAAATTAGCGGTCTGGTAGCCCGCTCTGCGGCAGTACTGGGAGGGTGCTCAACCATATAAGTCAATTTGTTTCCGCACATCCGGCCCAGTCAGACACTGTGCTACTTATAGGCAGCGTTAACTACACTCACACACATCTCCAGTTACTTACTTAAATCATCAATCGACCTGTTTAAGTCTACAAAGTCAGTGATGCATGAATATTCATTACTCTAAGTTACGTTCTTATTTGAAGTCAACCTTCATAGACCCTTTTAATTGCATCTGGCATGATTTTCTCCTTTCGATTTTTCTGTTCAACTAAACGGCTGCCATGTTGGTAAAATGGTGAAATGTCGTGGCACTTGTCACCAACACCACATTGGTAATTCCCCTGCTCCTGCCTGCCTGGTTATCATTGCCTATGTACCAATTACCAGTCCTCACCTGCCCACGTACAAGACTAAGTGTGTTCTTCTACCGCAGTCTCCACCCCACCACCTGCTATCCTCGGGGCTTGGTCCCAAGTGGCCCCCTGTTTGTGAAGAGGGCCAGATTGAATTCAGTTTTCTAGGTCTTGTTAACGTGACCGTGGATGTCTACGTTGCTTGAGACGATGAAGTTGCGCAGGTGGCGGCTTCTCGAAAACAGTTCATTTTCGGAGCGAAAAGCAATATCGAATTATATTTATGGAATCCCGAAAACGTTCCTAATACTCAGTAATAATTAAATATGGTGGCGATTATCTGTACTGCGAGGGGGA